>NC_133311.1:15738974-15818037 GCF_012295235.1 Primulina huaijiensis | reverse complement strand
TTATTTTTTGGACATGGTAAAAATATTTCTATTAAATTTTTATTAAGATAAATATTTTAAATTTCTATTAAGATGCATAATAATAATGATAATAAGAGTAGTTTACAGACACTCTTTAAAAAAGTTGAAAAACGTTAAAATTATATAAAAGTTTTTATAATTTATTTAGTATGATAGAGGATAGTAAACATAAAAGATATAAAAGTAACACACAACGTAAAATTATAATCGAAATTAAATAAAATGATATAATCAATGCAAATACTTAAATGTAGTTTATATTTTGAAAGAACATCAAATTTAAATTTGAATTTTAAAAAATAAATTGAAAATAATTCACATTTAATTGCTTGTTTATTTTCTACTCAGGTAATCAGAGTTCAAGAGTCAAAATTCACATTAGTTTTATTGAATTTGATTTAAAAATATTTATTTATCATTTGTTAAAAAATAAAAATATATATAACTTTTCGAAAATTAAAGAACTACATAAATATTTAGGTTGGTGATCCACATTAATACATCAAACATGATATATGAACCCTGTAGACCATCCCCATGGGGGTGGGGAAGGGAGAGCCCCAATTGGTACCCGATGAAAAAAATGGAATCACTTCTTATGGACTCGTTGAGAATGATTCGGATCTAGTTCATGGCCTATTAGAAGTAGAAGGCGCTCTGGTGGGATCTTCACGGACAGAAAAAGATTGCAGTTCGTTTGATAATGATCGAGTTACATTGCTTCTTCGGCCCGAACCGAGGAATCCCTTAGATATGATGCAAAGAACCATGTCATTGTCTTAGACTAAGACAATTAATCGACTTATGTTATATTTTAAGAAAATTTTTTCAAAATTAACGAAAAAAATAGTTTTTATTTTTATTTATTTTTTTAATCATCTTATTTTTTCAATTTAAATATCTATTATTTTTTTATGATATTTAGTTTTTAATAATATCATCCCGTACGGGTTAAATACTGGTAAATATATAAATCAAAGTAAGACAAAAATTGAACTAAAGTTTCTCTCAATCAAGAACATATTATTGATTGGTTTTACAAATTTTCTTGTTGTATGAAAGTACAACATAATCTTTTAGAATTTCCTGGCTTGTATTATATACATCGCACTTGTGAATTTATATATCTATTTGCCTATTAACATTAGAAAGTTTCATTTATTAAAACATCTGCTGAATCACAATAGAGATATTCATCATCATTTTACCAGCAACTTGTGTAGCTGCAATGACCATCGACCTCCGTAAATCGCGAATCGATTTCGGGAAACAATGATCACTTGCGGTGACCAGATGAAGCCATAAGGACAGCAACTGCCACAATAAACATCGACAACATGCCTCCAAGAAGTATGTACGTTCTTTTCGATGATTTTCGATACTCTCCAAATAGTAGTACACCCCAAAAAGTGCTCACCAGTGGGAGTGCCTGCGATCAACAGATAACCAATGAATATGAAAGAGGAGCAAAAACAAGAATCAGTATATGATTTACTAATGGCAGGCTTGTTTTTACACTTCAAAGCAAAGTTTTTTTTTTTTCCATATGTTTGCTGACGAAAAACGAACCTGAACAGCATCTGCTGCAGCGTATCCTGCAGCCTGACCTCCCATAAACTGAAGACCGTTACCGAAACCACACAAGAATCCGGCTAAAAACGCCCAACCGCGACCGTTCCAGTCTGATAAGTAAGCTTTTATGGATGATTTGGGCAAATTCAACACAGGGCGATACAAGAAACTGATGTTAAGTATAATAGCAATCACAAAGCAAGAGACCGAGAAGTAGAAAAAGGCAGTGTATACAGTTAAATGATGAACACCATCTTTTAATGTATGCCACTGATCATTAGTAGCCAAGTTGAAAGCTGGAGAAAATAGAGAGAAACATATTCCTGCGAAGAAAGTTATGGCCAAGCCAATGAAAGTCCCCTTCCCCAACACCTGCAAGCAGAACGTTAAAAGGAGATTTTGAGCATATATGCATGGACAAACTTATGATTTCGGAACGGTGGACCATATCTAAAAATGAAATCAACGTAGTAAAAGATGTTAATATGTTATCAAACCTTAATCGACCTTTTATTCTCAAGTTCAATGAGAAAATCTGCTGTCCCGAATTTCGCCTTCTCCTCTGTACCAGTTTTTCCATTCTCCAGATCTTCTGTTACATATATGTAAGCTCGGTACTTTAAAACAGAAAGAATGAGCCTAAACTTTCACGTCAGTAAATAGTTTTGTGATTTACACTCACCCTTTTTCGCAATAGTTTCTTCGGAGACATTATATGAACCATTCAGTCTGTCCGAATCAACAAATATCCAAATTCACATCAGTTGAATTTAGTTGTAAATCATATTACCTCAGAAACATTATATGCTGATAATCATAGATTTCTCGGAGGGCTGTCTATTTCCAACTCTTGTTATCTATTTTCAGCCCATAATTCGAGTTATTGATCTAAAAAACTTACTCTGTCCCATCTTTATAAAAATTTGACAAACTATTGAGCTTAGTCTTGTTATCTGCAGAATTGGATGAATGAACAGCAGAGCCCAAACAGACAGCGATCAAGAAGCACGCGACACCGGGAAAGAGAATCTCAGCCTTGTTAATTCTATCGTCTAAGAAGTAATTCATCGTTGTTCCTGGATTGGTATATCCGTAAGGCAATAAGTGAAACAAGTATAAAGGCACCTTAAAGACACAAAAAGATCAAAACATCGCCCCGTATCAAATATAGAGTACCTATGACAACAGTTATGCTTGCTGTGATCACCTCAGTTACAGATAAACCAACAAATGCCCAAGCATATTGAGTCGCCAGGTTTCCTAGGCTAAGCACAATCCCACCACCCATTGCAAATAATACACTAGGCCAGTTATTCTACATTAAATAGTAGAAAACAGGCTCAGAAAGCAACATTGATCGAGTTATCGATTTGCAGTCTACTCAAAAAAATCTTACTAGATAGTTATCAAATGGAACTAAGAAAGGGACTAAACAATCAGCAGGGCTAGTTCACCTGAGATAGCTGATACAAAAAATTGGGCTTCTCAATGGTGTTCTTTCCAATTTCACCGAACGTGAAAGCGATTATAACAGCCGCCAACAAATTAGTGATCGTGTAATCAAGATAAGTATGTTGAGGGAGACGGCCTCGCCTTTCGAGAAGGGTCAGAAGTGCAGGCCAAGTACCCAAGAAAGTTAATGCTAAAAGCATACATGCTATTGCACCTCCTTTACTCTCCACCACATACATGTTGGATCCACAATAATGATCTCTCGGATGGAATGGATATTAATGTAGAATTTCACACCAATCCTATCAAGAAACATATATCGAAAGATTATAATATCCTGTCCAATGAAAAAAATTCCAGCTTTTACACAAATAATGGAAAATTTTCTCCACAAATTGCAGTGTTTAAATTTCTTTACTAAAGTCCACATATGAACTAACAATATCCATGTATTCACACAATGATGGTTGTCGTTCTCTTGCTTTTGTCCTTAACTATAATCATGTAAATAAAGTGAAAACACGATAGTTCAAACCGTATTAATATGTTCATCTGATAAAACTTCAAATGATTGAAAACGAGAAACCCCATAAAACGAATTCAATTCTGTCTCTAGAGAAACTAGGAAAAGACGGAACATTACCAGTTAGAAGAGGTTTGAAGATATGCACCCACAAACACCGAAGGTCCACTTCACAATTATATCCAAAGATTCCCTCCACAATGATAAAAAAAATCTTGCAAAAAACGAGGAAAAAAAATGGAAATCTTCCCTTTTTGCCAATGAAAAACCTGAAGTTAGGAAGGGATAATACTAAGTTTCCAATTGAAAAGGTACTATAAATAACGCAAAATAAAATAATTGTGCAGTTCTGACCAAAGGGATGTGAAAATGACTATATGCACACATTCCCATTTCCAATAATTCAAGAATCACAATTTTCAAAGCGTGTTTATTGCTTAGATCAGCTGGGAATCTGTAGGATCAGAAGTTGAGATTCACTCGTGTGATTCACCTATGAGTGATCATTGACGTATTTTTGCTTCTATTCTTGGTCAGAAGTGGCCATCAAGGTGTGCCTAACTTTCTTGATTCCTTTTTCAAATTACACCTAGCATGGCTTGCGGTGGAACAATTAATTTTCGTCTGATAAAAACAAATATAACAAAGTCAACTGTGCGACCCGATTGATGCAACTATTAATTTTCGTCTGATAAAAACAAATATAACAAAGTCAACTGTGCGACCCGAATGATGCAACTATGTTCATATCTGGTCGAATCACCATCACAGGGAAAAAAAAGGGAGTTAATTTCATACTACTATATTGGGCCCAATGTCCAAAGACAGCTGGTTGAACTATATAGAAACAAATACATTTGAATAAAACAAGAAATGAAACGTGAGTTGCATTGGGAAGCTGTCTCGTGTGAATAGATAAATTTAGTAATAGGATGATATGATCCCCCAAATGACCGGTGATAAGCGGGAGTGGTGTCGTTTGCATTCAATTTTACGTTGTTCTTTTGATTATTTGGCTTATTTGCACCCGATTTCCCTAGGAAGAAACTCAAAAATATGGAGATGTTAGAAGAAAAAAGTCATTAATAAATGAATGTTCCATAAACAAATAAGTACAAAAAAAAAAAAACAAAAAACAAAAAAAAAAAAAAAAAAAAAAAAAACAAAAAACAAAAAATGACAAAATTGAATAAAAGACTAAAAAGAACCCATTGAAACTTATCAACCCAAGATCGAATCCATGCGCACGGGCCTTTGGCCGTGGATTGAAGAAAAGCTAAAGAAATCCCAAATGTCCGACCCACGGTACAAGGTCTTTTTCAGAACAAAATATAGCGACGAATCATAAAAGTTTTAATTTAAATTAATGTAAGGATCTAAATTTGGACAAGGACATGCTAGTACTAAAAAGTCTCAGTTGACTATGTTTTAGAAGAGCAATTTAAAAAGTAACTAGCCAAAATCCAGATTCATAACTGAGTACAAAACAAGTAGAAGAAAATGTTGTATTGGATTTCAATGACAGGAACAAAAAAAAAACATGAAAATTTATTTTATTAATTTTTAATCCTATAACATTTAATAAATAAGTATTATCTAGCATAGATTCAATCAAATTGTTCATAAGTTAGGCTCGAAATATCAAATTTAATACACTTGATAAGAGAGATTGATAAATAATCCAATTTATCCCACGTTTGATATTTTTTTAGAAAACCCATGATATTGATAAATAATTTTATACAAGGATAAAATATCTCTTTTATGAAATGTGATAATTTTAATTAATGATAGAAAACACCACAAATGACTTAATTGCCTTCAATATATAAAAAAAACACCACAAATGATTTTTTAAATCTCAATAAAATTATTAGTATAACTCGATTAACCTTAAAAATTGATATTTGACTTGACTCACAAAATCAAGAGCTCAATTATCATATTATATAATACATAAAATTAGGTAAAAATAAATAAATCATGCAAGCACTGTCGGCGTATGAACAGATAAGAAATATGAACTCAAACAACAACTTTGAAATTATAAAATTTATTATGATAAGGTTTATTTTGTCATTACAATCTAATATAAAAATTTAATCATTCTTATTAAAATCATACCAAACATTAAAACTACTCAAACATTGACAGCAGGGGTGGTTTTAAGAAGCCAAATACATCAAATTCCTTCTTTCGAAAGTGTTTTACATCCCAACAGATATCACATTCTTTTAAGAACCAGATAATTTTGCCACACTGCTTCACGTGATCCCATACTAATACATTTGCTGGTATTGTGTTAGCCGTGTTAACGGTGTGCGGAAATTTTACAATTAAAATTTTTAATTATTATCTTCATTTACCTTTCCCACAATCGAGGTATAGTATACATGCCTCGTTCCCACCAACTTCGAGATAATGAAAAATTCAACCAACATAAGCTATCTTTCAACCA
This sequence comes from Primulina huaijiensis, assembly GCF_012295235.1. Classification (NCBI taxonomy): domain Eukaryota; kingdom Viridiplantae; phylum Streptophyta; class Magnoliopsida; order Lamiales; family Gesneriaceae; genus Primulina; species Primulina huaijiensis. Next base: position 15,812,011 of record NC_133311.1, on the reverse strand, counting down.
AAATAAATCACAATCAATCATTGTTGGAAATTCAAGCTCAAAACAACGAGATAACATGACGAAGACATGTAAGACGGTCTCAAGTGTCGTATTTTGTGAGACGGATCTTTTATTTAGGTCATCCATGAAAAAATATTACTTTTTATACTAAGAGTATTACTTTTTATTGTGAATATCGGTATGATTGACCCGTCTCACAGATAAAGATTCGTGAGACCGTCTCACAAGAGACCTACTCCATAACGAAAGGCGTCTTATGATAAAAACTCGAACCAAACCAATCCTATCGATTTTGAAAATTAAATTGCAAACTTGGTTCAATGATATATTTTTTCAAAATAATTTTTTTTTACCATCATAAAACATAATTTAAAATTTCTAAACTAGCTATTATAAATAGATAAATATCAACATACATACATATATTAAATAATTTAGCATTATAATATTTGATTATGACATTAAGATTTTCTTCTAATTTTTTTATTTAGTCGAAAAAATATCGATTCTAAAATGAAGTAATAGCTTAAAAAATCAAACTACATCATCATCCGCTATTACATTTTTTAGAAGGAGATAGATATATTTATCTTCTATATATTTAATCAAATTCAATTTAAATATTTGGAGAGCCTAAATTTTATAAAAGTAATAACAATTATCAAATTTCCATAACGTCAATGCTATGTTATAACTAAAAATCAAATAATGAATGAATATATATATATATATATATATATAATAATAATAATAATATTTAAAATATTTTATATTTATAAAATCTGGTTTATATTTGGTCTGGGTTTTTAAATCAAAACTTTGAATCAAACCAATTTTTCGGTTTGACTAAATTTAAAATCAATCCAAAACGTGGTGATCGATTGAAAACCAATCTAAATCAGCAGATTGGTTTGATTTATGCTCATCCGTAAATATCATCACATCTACATAAATGGATAGCTTTGAGATTCACCCAATATAAAATTTATCCAAATAATCAAATGAATTTGAAATCAACATTTCGGTATCAAAGTCATTTAAAGAAGAAAGCAAAAAACTAATTGGATTACATTTTTAAAGAAAAATTGAATTTATGATTTTTTTGGTTGGGGGAAAAAAAAAGAAATTAATGTTTTCTCCCCTTCCAATTCGAAATCGTCACATCAAAACATATGAAACTTGCTAAACTTTTTTTTTTTTTTAAAAAAAAAAATCAACAATGCACTCCAAAACCCCAAACTAATTAACATATATATCAAGTTTGCAAGTAATATGTTTATATTGTTTAATAGTTTAAATTTAAATAAAATTCAGAAACCCGACTTCCACGTTTGGAAACGCGACTTCAGGTAAACTGTACAAACTTGAAGTGAACACACTGAAGAGAACGCGTGCATTTGGCGCCTTTTAAATTATATCTTTTTTTTTTTTTTTTCAAATGAAAATTATATCTTATTAGCCTGAAGTCATTTCCATTTCAAGATATTCATTCAAATCGGATTCCGTACGCGATGCTCATCGCCTCTCCGTCCGGAGCTTCCGCGATTATCAGAAAAGAATTCCCCGGGAAATGCACGCACTATGGGCTAAGAAGAAAGCATAATTTCGGAGTATGGGCGAGTGAATTTCCCGCATTTCTTCCCAAAGAAGTGGAAAATATCAAGGACCAATTTGCAAGAAATCTGGCTTCAAGGATTGATAGGCTGCCTGTACCTGTAAGGTTTCAGCTCTTTTTTGAAAAGATAAAAATTATTTATTTTTAATAATATTAAAATAGTAACGATTATTTTTATTTAAAAATATTAAAAATTATTTTAACTGCTATTTACCAGTTAATTGACTATTTTAATAAAAAAAATTAAATATTCATCTATAAATATTTACATATTCCACGTGTGTTATTTATTTTTATATGTTGTACTGTTTTATTTTAAGTTTATAATAAAATTTAATTTTAAATAAATGACATTCAGAAAATAAAATAAAATTACGTACTAAATATATAAAAACATATTATTATTTATATAAAATAATAATATTTTAAATTTTGTAAATAATTTGAAATTGAATTTATTTACTTTTAAATAAAAATAAGATGAATGAGTGGACAGCGGAACCTACAAGTAATGAGTGTAATGTTAAATGAATGTGGGAAAATATATGTATTAATATAATGTGTATGTGACATGTGGACCTTACGATGTTTGATGATGTGGTGAGTGTTATATCGGTAATGAATATGAATGCCTTTATATATATTTTTGAGAAAATTATTGTTCAATTAAAAATATTTTTATACGTTGAAGAATAAATTTTTTTTTATAAAAAAGTAAGAATATTTATATAAATATTGTTAACAAACAAATAATTTTAAACAATCGCAATACAAGAGTTTTTAATATAAAATAAATTAATTTTAATGGTTAAAAAAATTCTAAATTATATTTAAAATATTTATCAAACACTCAAACACAATTTCAAATCCATAGATTTAAAATTCAATTTCAAATCCAAATCTAAATTTAAATCCAATTTTTTACTTGTCCAATTATACTTGTAAGGTTATTATGTAATTGGCCTCAAATGCTTGTTATTTTGGTGGCTCTTGTGTTCATTATGTTTGGTGCAAATTTACTTTCTTTCTGTTTCTTTGCAGTCCCACTCTTGTTCTAAATATACGCAAATATTAATAAACCCCCGATAAAATCACAGTTCATTCATGATATAATAATCTCTTACTATTTTATAGAGTATTGACATAAGGTGGAAGCGTCAAATGCTGTTTGGACTTCGTTCTTTTCCCTGTTGATTCATTGTTTTTTGATAATACTATACGATTATCAACAGTTATTACTCCACCATGATGCATTGACGATTAAGTAACATTTGTTGCAAGTGCTTCTGGAACTTTGAAGATTAAGAAGATATGCAACTAAATTTATTATATGCTATCATGATGATGTTGTACTATGGTTTGTCGGCTTTCTTGGTCATGACTTATTAGCTAAAGTCTTGGATAAACGAGTTTTCCTTATTTACAGCTAAGTTTGACGAAGAATCATATCATGAGTAGCTGTGTGAAGCCAAAAACTCTGAGCAAGACCAGTCCATTAGTTCTGCTTCATGGTTTTGATAGGTCTGGTTCTATAAGTTCATATGGCCTTTTCAGGATATTGATGATATCTTTTTTGTCTCCACGGTTTATCACTTCTTATTTCTCAGCTCCTTGCTAGAATGGAGATATGTGCTTCCCTTGCTTGAGGAGGCAGGGTTGGAGACGTGGGCATTCGACGTTCTAGGGTGGGGCTTCTCTGATTTGGGCAAGTTTTATTTCCCTCCTTTGCATTTTTACTTCCTAAAAGTTTAGATTGCAAGAATTATTATTCTAGGACTCAATATCTGCCTGTATCTGTTTTTTCCCTTTCATTTTGTTAGAGAATCTCCCCCCGTGCAATGTAGCATCAAAACGTGATCACCTATACCAGGTGTGCTTCCTCCATGAGTGCCATTACGATGCCTCTTTTTAATTTCTTTTAATTGATCACACTGAAGTTTGCATCAAAACATTCTTATGTCAGGCCTCATGTTTTCCGCTGGTCTAATTGATTAAATTTTTCTGCTAACAATTCCAATGGATGATGAAATTGTGGTGTTGCCACGCAAGATCCTATTGTCTGTCTTATTTGCTAGATTTGATAATCAAGATTTCCCTTTGTGTTATGCTTTTGTTGATAACTTGATTGCGTCAATTCCAAACATCAAGTGACCTGACCTTTCATCTCTAAAAGATATTGGGATGCTGGTTTTTTTTGTTCAATCACCGACAGTGCTGATATGGGCCGAGTCAAAGTGCTTGCAGCTTTACTGACCTTTTGCTGTTCATTCCCACAGTTTTGGAATTCTTATATCAGAAGGCCCATGACATTAGTCGGACCAAGTCTAGGAGCAGCAGTTGCCATTGATTTTGTTGTCAACTATCCACAAGCTGTACATGTTGCATGGCCTTGAAATCTTATGCATTTTTTGTTGTGATTGTATTTTTTATGGTTTTTCCACGACCGGCGTTATGGATTTCATGTTTCTTTTATTTTAGGTTGATAAGCTGATTTTCATTGATGCAAGCGTCTATGCTGAAGGTACAGGTAACCTAGCTAAGTTACCTAAACTGATGGCATATGCTGGGGTAAGTCTCTCAACAATTTTTAGTTCAAATTTTATGTCGAATCTTGTGTTCACGTTCAAAAAATACTGTCAAACAAGGTTTTTAGCTTTCTTCAATTTATTGGAAACCCAATCACCTCTTTTGTACACAACTTCCAAGGTTTATTGTGAAAGTGAAGGTACCAAACGCATCTATACATACATATATATAACACACCCTTAATTTATACTTTATGTTTCAGATCAGAATTGAGAGCCTTTCGTCCAGCCCTTTCTGGACGCGCACATTTGATAGTTTTAGGAGGCTCCTCATAATGTCCTTTTCCATATCAGAGCAGACAAACTCGAAAATAATTTTCCTTGAAAAACAAACCTGATTGTGAAGAATTTCACAAGACCTCCCAATCTTAACAATTTAAAGATTTGATCGCGTATAATCCAAGTTTTCGTATTGATGTACCATTACTCCTTTCCCTTTCGAGACTAACGCTAATAATTTTATTGTGTATATTCCTATTGGACAGGTGTATTTATTGAAGAGCATTCCATTGCGCTTGTATGCAACTTCATTGACATTTAATAGAATATCATGGAATAATTGTGTGGACTGGACAAATGTGAGTATAGACATATGTAACAATTGAAAATATCGTATTTTTATTTCCGGTTTGTTATTGATGTTTTTTGTAAGGTAGAGTTGTGCCACTAATTTTATTGATATTAAAACACAGAAAGGGACTAGACCAAAACCTTCCAAATAATGTGAAACATAAGGTGACCCCTAAGAGTGCCTAAAATAACAACCAATGTCCAAAAAAGGCAACCAAAATAAAACAACAAAGTACAAATTTATTTTCCTCAGTTCCTTGGACTCGAGGCTCAAACTGTAAGCCCTTGAAGATGTGGAAATTTTAGGAGTAGGTTTTGGCTTTTGAACCTCTTCTTTTGATTCTGAATCTGAGTCCATGTGCTCCCAAGATTTGTCATGGCCGTGTGAAGCTATAAAGGAATCACTCAAATTTTGCATTAATTCCGCATCATATTCGAAGTTGTTATCGATGTAGTATACCAATATTACTGCTTAAGGTAACGGTGAATAATATTGTCTTATTCAGATTGGTCGTCTGCATTGTCTATTACCTTGGTGGGAGGATGCGACTGTTGATTTTATGATAAGTGGAGGCTACAATGTCAGTTCGTATATCCAGCATGTATGAACACTTATAACTATCAAACTCCTCCGGTAACTTTACATCAAGAAGCAGACATGGTTTTAAGTGGGAGGAAAGTTTGTGTTTAAGTGCGATAATTGAGTTATTATACAAAGTGGGGTGATAAAACAGTCAATTACTCATTGCTTGTACTTCGTGATAGTTTGTTTAGGCCATATGTTCAAAAAGAGAGCTTACTCTAAAGCTTATTAGCCACTCACAATTGTTTGCGCACATTCTTTGAGAAGGGGATGGCTATGATGCAGTATTCCTTGCATGCATTCTAAACAACCTCTAACGTGAACACGACCACAATACTGACCTTGTAGCAACACTCTACCAGGTTAGAGTGAGGTCATATATTCAAGCCTCCCCCAAAGCAATTTCTTGGAGGAGGGAGGGATGTTGGGGTGTTACCCATCATTCTTCTGTGATCTTGTGGATAGTTTGGTCTACACTCCCTAAGGCTTAACAAGCCGTCCCAGTGGTACACATATATGCAGGCCCTTGTGTCCACCCGTAGTGTATTATATGACTCCATTTCCATCGTATAATAAACCAAAGTTTCGTTTTTTCTATTAACTAGAGCTTTTGACATGATGGTAAACATTTTATCGTAACATTACTTATTGCAGAATCAATATGGGATCACATGATATTTCTTTAATAGAGGCTGCAAATATCTCTCTCCTGTGATGATTGCAGAACATTACTGCAGAATCAATATGGGATTACATGATAATCTTTCTTTCTTAGCGTCTGCCATTATCTCTCTCTTGTGATTGCATTGACCTGCTATCTGTACTCCCAACTAAATGTTACTTTGTATAGGTAAAGCAGAAAGCACTTGTTATATGGGGTGAAAATGATCAAATTATTGACAGTAAGCTCTCTGTGGTAGGTCTTCTTCAGTTTTTTATTTATTATATCTAAGACACAAGATAACATACATGACTTGATTCCTCTATCCACAGAGGCTACAGTGTGAATTACCAAATGCAATTATACAGCAAGTACCAGATTGTGGTCATATCCCACATGTAGAGAAGCCTGCTGCTGTCTCCAAGTTAATTACAGATTTTGTTCAAGTTGATGGACAAGTAGACATACCGGCCAGTTTAGCCTGTCTCAAGAAAGTCTAAGCTTTTATTCATGGCCCCCTCAAAAATTTTTTTTTATTCATTGTAGATTTATGTTGTTGGCTGCATTGGTTTGCACTAATATTTTAACAGATATTTGGACTCAATTTTTTGCTTATGAAGAACGTTTAGCGCATTCTTTCAGTGCTTTTGAATCTTCTTATCATATAAATTCAAATTGGTTATGGGATTTGCCTACGAATATCTTCGTCGGTCCCTTCTGAATCCAACTTATTAACAGAAGGAATAAAATGTTCAAAGGTTTTCTCAGTATCAGATTCAAGATCAAACAGAGAATGAAAGAAGATTTCACGTTTAAGGGCATATTTGATTCTCAAGAATCCAGGTATTGAAACAATTGATTTAAAAAAAAAAAAAGAGTAATCTCGTATTTATGAACAACTCAGTCCAAAATGCCTGCTTTGTACCATTTCTATCGACAAATAATTTCAAAGACTACAAGAAAACTTTGTTACAGTGTGTGTTGCGGAAAGGATGAACTTGAAAAAAACCACCGCATGATTAGAATTTGAAAATTTATTAGAGAACAGTCTCACATTCATCAAGGCACTATTAAATTATCAATTCGAGTATTTCTTCACATGCAACGAAATATCATGTTTTGATTTTTTTTTAAATTTTGTTTTCATAAATTTTGGATATTCTGGAGACCAATGTTTATAATTAGCCTAACAATATCACACTCAATTATAATAATAATTTACAAAATGTCATCAAGGAGTATCTAATCTAAGTTGATGAAGTAAGTGAATATTTGGAAATGATCATGTGTTCGATTTCTCCTACCAACACCTTATTCCGATTTTGTCGCACAAGATTTGTCTAGTGCGGTATACATGAATAGTGTGGTTTGAGGCCTAGGCCGTGATTTAATCAGCACGCATCGAGTAAATGCAAAATGCTTAAAAATTGGCGTAGCTATGAAACATGAGGGTCTCAAGATCTCATTAATAAAAACAAAAAATAAACAAATAACAAAGACTTGATGCTTTCCTGTCTAGATATGCGTTGGAAAAATCTAAACAGGAGAGCAAGAGATACTACACCATAAAGCAAGCAGCCCCCGCTCAAACGGGGAAAATATAATCTCCCCTGAGTCTTTTTTCCCCTTTCCTCACTTTATGAGGAATACAAAAAGAAAGCTCCAAGTGCACACCTAACCCTCATGTCAAATTATATCTTCTTGCACTCACATTTGTCTTTCCTTAACATTCTTAATCACGTCAAGCCATAAAGGAAGAAGGTTGAAAAGAAGAATGGTAATAGCATAGAGACCATTGTGCTTTGAGACAGTAGTGTCATTCTAGCACTGCTGTCGAATCCGGATCCACCTGGAGGCAATGTTGATCCTGTAAACGTACCTGGGTTGGTGCCGCTGCTGTTTGTAGGTGTTCCTCCGACGCTGCTGCCACCGTTGCTGCATAGGAGTTGAATAGAATCAAGATACACTGAATATCCAATATGTCTAATTTAGCAAGCCTACTTTGTAAAAGAATAATATAACCTCATTTGCAAACGAATAATATAACTAATTTAGTATTAAAATATGGCAAGTCATAAACAAAGCCTAATCTGAAATGCAGAACATGCAGTGGTGACAAAGAAAAGGACAAATTGATCACTGAAGCTCACATTATTGTATCGATGAATTAAATTTAGGTGTAGACCTGGAACCAGTTGCATTAAGAACTCTCTTAAAATGGCAATTAGATCTGCCGTCATTCTTTGTTCTAAAATCTTTGAAACTTTTTGGCAGAAGTTGGCATTTTAGCTGAAGCCATTGCCCATAGGAATCAGTTCATACCTACAATGTCTTGATACCAGGACCAGCAACTTATTATATCAGAACTAAACCTCAGAACCAGTGAAAAGTTTTCACAATATTGGTACACAAGATTTTAACTTTCTTCATTTCACTAGTAGGGAACTTCAAAGAACTCAGAAGCCACTCTTCTTTTTTTATCTATACTACTCGGTGGTTAAATATCTGTCGAGAACAAGGACTCTGCTGGGACCAATAGTCTTGGACCAGCGTTCATTCCAATGGTTTGCTCAGATCTTTACATTGGAATGCTGGATGATTTGTCCCAGTTTACTGCGTACTTTTTATTCTCATTCAACAACATTTCCTGTTAATAAAAATAATATAATGACATCCAAGACAGCTAAAAAAAAAGACCACCAAACCTTGAACTAGATGGATACACGCATCCACTAACAGCATCTGCGAATTTTCAACAAAGCACAACAATAGGACAAAAGCTGAGTATTTTTTTTAATGGATTAAAAAGAAGACTCTTTTGTGAATATATTGAGGCTTACTAGGGGCATTTGCAGTAACAGTGGCCGTGCCTTCAAAAACACAGCTCCCAGAAGTTTGGGCCTTCCTCTGGTAATAACTGTTAACAGCATAATTACAGTGCTCCTTGACAGTGTTTGGGTTAAAACAAGCCCCATTTTGAAGTATTGCTGAACAATCAGCTCCATTTCCACAAGCATAATCTATGTTTTTCTGGAGAACTGAATCACTCTGCCCACTATTGCAAACGCAATAAGTTGCATCTGTGAATCAATAATCCACAAAATTATCGCAAAAATAGCAAGAGACTGTAGTAAAATAATCAAGAAAATGGATAAAGTTAACATCTTTGCAAGCCCTTTACTGCCCTTCTAAAGGGACAAATGTATACGTACGGATGACTATACACGCTAACAAAAGCCAAGAATAATACCTGAATGAATAGCCATGGCAAACAGAATCACTAAATACACTACAAAAACAGCCATGATGTTCACGATCTTCAAGACTTCGAGAGAAAATCCGGTGAAGATAAACTGTGTGTACTCAAGTGGCCAACTTGGACAAACTACAAGAGAGAAAGTGGAGGAAAAAGGTGAGAGGATTTTTTGACAGTGAGAGGATTTATAGGTGTCAATTTAAGTTACTTTTCATGCATTATGAGCTAATATTAGCCAAAAATATATTTTAATAAAAATCCAAAAAACTTTACGATGTACTCTCTCAACTTCATTGTTGACTGTACTATGTGCCTGTTTTTGTGTTTCTGGGCTTATTTTTTTTATTCCCAACGGTCATAAACTCGTCAGCTTGATAAAATTCCTACCCGGCTTGGTCAATATGGAGGGTTAAACTCGTCACTAGTTCAATTTTTTTTTCGAAGCTGTCACTTGTTCAATTTTGTTGTCTTAAATTTTTTTTTTTTGGTTACGAGGCATTGATAATGATGTTTATTTAGTTGCTGCTAAAAATTTTGTATTTACCTAATTATTTTTGGCTAAAACATGTGTGAGACGGTCTCACAGGTAGTATTTTGTGAGACATGTCTCTTATTTGAGTCATCCATGAAAAAGTATTACTTTTTATGTTAATAGTATTACTTTTTATTGTGAATATCGATAGGATTGACCCGTCTCACAGATAAATATTCGTGATATCGTCTCACAAAAGACCTACTCATTATTTATTTTTTTATTGCTCTCATTTTTGTCTCCATGAAAAGTTGGGATGTTATTTTAGTATTTCAAGACACTGTGCACCAAAAACATAACTAAAATACTCTTTCATTTTACAAATAAAGAATAAACAGATCATACACGTAGATATATGAACATCTGTTGTGCTTATTGAAGATCGGGTAAAAGTAGTGAAATTGTGTTTCATTTAACTAGACGAGGATTTAAAATTCGGGAGAGCGATAGTCTATGCTTGTCCTTGTTGACCTCCAATTGTTTTCACAAAAAAAAAAAAAATGTTTTTGTACTTCTTGGGCCTCCTATTGTTTTCTTGGATGAAATTCGATACAAAACATTGAAAATTTGATACAATTATATGATATTTGGGTATAAAATATTTCATATTTGATGTTGATATATGATTTTTTGAGTTATCGAACATGTATAACAAGTATTTTTATTAATGATAGTCTTTTCTGGGATTAAAATCGCTACAAAACATTGAAAATATGGTACTAATATATGATATTCAAATATAAAATATTTCAAATATGATGGAAATATATGATTTTTGAATACCAAAACATGTATAACAAGTATTGATATTACTGACTCGTTGATGAAAATCGATACAAAATATTAAAAATGTGATATTAATATATGATATTTCAGTATCAATTCTTTCAGATCCGATACTAATATATGATATTTGAGATACAAACAAGTGTAACAAGTGTTGATATTAATATAATTATTCTAATTTTATACTCAAAATTTTATCTTGTGTGAGATCTAAAACAGTTCGTATAAATATATCATGTTTTAGTTCTATATTATCAATGTTTTGCATCGAATTTCATCTGAAAGAATAAACGTGGGACGAGTGAGTGTATGAACATTTATATAAATAAGAGACTGAAGAAATTTTTTTGATATTAAAGATCGAAAATAAATACAACTATGCATATGGAAATTTAAAAACAAACCTCCCAAAAATCAAACGTCGAACGGTCACTGACATAATAATTTTTAGAAGATTTTGGTGAGTAAAAGTGCCCCCCACTAAATTATTATATCGAAGGACAAGGGGCCCCTTGCATATTGAGGTGTGGTTCACTCACCACTGTATTTATACTCAATAACCCACCAAACTCTGTCCTGGATATATTAATTTGGTCCTGAAGTCAGCATTATACAAAATATCGGTGTTCTACCAAGCAAGAAAAATTGGGCATTAAGCGTGAAATATGAGGAAAAAGCTTCGTTTTGGACAAAAATGTGACAAAAATAATCAACCCTTTGTGATGATTTATGATCCAATTATGATTTAGCTCATTAGATCGAGCTCAATCTCTTTTTAATTATTTATCGATGCTCTTTATCAAGATTCATAAATTCAACTGGGTCTCTATAGGCACGAAAGCTCATGAAACTCTTCGAAAATATATAAATAGTTCAAATTATCTCATTTTTAAGATACATTCTCTTTTAGTCAAATGTTGTAGTTCTTTGAAACTTTTATGAGACAAGTAGGTATAGTTTGGTATACTATATAAGAGAGAGATTGATAAATAATCATATTTTATCTCACGTTTGGTATCTTTTTAGAAAGATAAATAATTTTATACAAGGATAAAATATCCTTTTTATGAGATGTGATAATTTTAATTTAATGATAAAAAAACACCACAAATGACTTAATTGTCCTCAATATATAAAAATCATAAACCATATCGTTTGATATGGAAACCCGGTTTGGAACACGTAGGATTTTTAATTTGTTAATTGCAGTAATTTTGGTTTTTTAGAAAATATCCAATATTAGTTTATTGTGTTTAAAATTTTTTGAATACTTCGTTTGTTTTATAAGTGTCACATGTAGTTCTAAATATAATAAATTACATAATAATTTTTTTTAATTTTTCTTTCTTTTTTGCCATAAATTTATAAAAATAAAATGATATTTAAATTGTCAAATAAATTTTTTAAAATTATATTTAAATTGTAACGCATATTTTGAAATTAAAAAATTTATTATGAACAGATAATTATTAAGTCAAGCAACAACTTTGAAATTATAAAATTTATTATGATAATGTTAATTTTGTCATTACAATATAATATATAAATTTAATCACTCTTATTAAAATCATACCAAACATTAAATATAATATCATATATCTTATTTATCATTAACTTATCATTATATTATATATTACATGTTTATCGTATCATTTGTACCAAACTATACCGTACAGACTTGAGTGTCACAGTGTTTCACCGGGCAACTCCCGACACCAATAATTTTGTTTTGTAGCTCATGTAATAACCCACGAAGTTTGTTATCTAGACTTGTTTGAATATCAGCCCATCACTCATATTTTCGCGTACTACCCAAATCTCCTCCAATCGGATAATATCAATTTTTGCTACATCACTTTGGTTAACCATATTAAGCATGTAAAGAGCGCGAAAAGAGTGAAAAGCGACAAAAACACCGTTTTTTATATAATATTTTAAGTTAATTAGTTATTTTTTATAAATTTTATTTTAAATAACAAATATTTGATAATATAAATTTTTTAAATGAAAAAAATTGTAAATGCATCAAAACAGAAAATTCACAAAAATTCTTATGATATAGAAATACATATCAAATTTGTGAAACATATTTCCAATTCGATTATTTTTTCACTACATGTGTGGATCGATTTGACATGTCTCAATGATTTAGATTCGTGAGACATTCTCACAATAGACTTACCCTAAAAAGTTTCTTGTACCCTTCATTTCTTTGCTAATAAGAGACGACACTTTACCCGACAATTATCTGAAAAAGTTTTAATCTACATAATTTGTGATTTTGAGACTTGTGTTTTTGGTAACTTGAAAATTTGTGTATTTATTCTTTTTTTATGTGTTATTTAATCTATTAATCGACTTAATATAATTAAAATATTTAAAAAAAACTAAAAAAAAGTCAAGCTTAATCTCGTTCTAAATTTGTTTAAGTTTGAAGTTTGATCGGGACGCTTGCCTCACATTTTTTAGATCCTTGCAAAATATAAATGTTTAAAAAAATTTTAAATTTTTTTCCTTTACTTGGTAATGAATAAATTGGTATTTGTTCAATTAAAATTCGGGTCATTGCAGGTACTAGTTGGGTAAAGAGTCTTATAGGACCGAGTTGATTAGGAGTGTCAATCGGGTCGGGTGGGTCGGGTTTCGGGTCAACTCGAGAAATTTTTTTTTCAACACGAACACGAAGCAACCCGAAAACCTCCAACCCGAACACGAACCTGTCTAACCCGAATTTTTTTAAAAAAATTAATGAAAAAAATTCGAAAAAATAATAATAATATTTTAATTTTAACACATAATAACAAAATTTTCGATTTAAATTTGAAAGTTTAATTGTAAAAAATTAAAAGTATATTTACTAAATCAAATAAACAATTGTTAAAAAAATAAAAATATATAAAATAAATATTAAATGATGAAAATTTATCATATAAACATACAATAAATTTTGTTCAAACATACAATATATAAAAATATAGGTAATATTTTCAAAAAAAAAGTTTTCGGGTCAACTCGTGACCCAACCTGAAACCCGTCTAACTTGGCACTAACTCGAACCCACCCAACTGAACCCGAACCGACACCGACACCGACACCGAACCCGAACCCGAACCCCAACCCGAACCTAATTTTTTTCGTGTTGGGTTGTGTCGGGTTGACGGGTCGTGTTGTATTTTGCCACCCTAGAGTTGATATTGTATTACAAGTACTCCAAAAAGAATAAGTTGACTCATTAATTTGACCGAGTTGATATTGTATTAAGAGCCGTAACTTGAATTCTTTTGTTTTTGTTATGATCGTATTGATTAAAAATTAGAGATATCAATATATAGTTTAAATATAATTGTCAGACAAATCTAATAGATCGAGTGGGTATGAGTCCATGAAATTTTTAACAGGTCAGATCTCGAGTCTGACTGAACCCAACTCATTTATGTTGGTTTCCATAATTCTAGCAATATCAATTTTGATGATAAAAAACATGTTATTGTGTTGGTAACATATTTCCATTAAATGTGCAGTTGATAGATGTCAAATTATAAGTGAAAGGTTGTTGAAATATAATTTCAGCACAACTTAGTTTCTGATGAGTTGAAGTGTTTTGATGGTATCTCATAGCTCAATGATGTAAATGACCAGCCGTCGAAGCAGCTTAACAGAAAACTCAATTTTCTACAAGTTGTGTAACTGTTCAGTTTTTAGATGGTGATAAACCACAATTAAATTTATGGTTCTGCATAGTATGAAATAAACAAAGCTTAATTTAGCATAACATTTCAGCAGCGCAGAATTCAATAGTGGTAAATTCAGTAGCGGTCGAGAAAAGTGGTCCGCAAGGCGAATATGACTGTTTCAATGTCATAATCCATATAAAACTATTTCGAAACTGTATATATCATTATTAAAAACTATAAATACAACACTTTGAAGATTAGACAACAATCTTTGATGGGGATTCGACGCATGAACATCATATATGAAGAAAACTAGCAAGAATGAGAGCAAGTCCAAAGTGTAAGGATACATTTGAGATAAACATATATGGTAAAGAATTAAATTCTCACACACAATCACTTACACATATACATGAGAGATGAACTTTAAAGATAGATGAGTGATTGTCTTCACATAAATATATTAAAGATTGTTTTTGTAGTCTTGGTATAAAATATCTTAAACATTATATGTGTTGTGAGTTTGCGGCCTACAATCGAGAGTGTGCTAGAAGTTCTCGTTGAGGGGTGCTCATCGAGAATCCGAGATCAGGTTTGGAGCATGGTAATTGTTCAAGATCAAAGTCTTCTAGTGGATACTTTCCGGAGATTTAAGAAGGAGTGATATATGAGTAGTTGATCTCCGAATATCCATAAAAAATCATCTTATCTTTATTTTACAACATTTATTTATTGCTACTGTTTTAGATTCTTTGTTGAAACATTTTATATGAGCTTTCGAATACCAAATGTTGCATACAAAATGTTTGATATAATATTTCAACCAAACCGTTTTGTTCGACCCAATGCTTTAGTTTTGTCCTAATTGATTCTGATTCGACATTAGAAGTATACTTATTTTTCCCCAATAATAAAATACTTTTGTTATAATTCAACTCGCATATCTTTTAAATGTTTTTACAAAATGTTTAAATCAGTTTTAGAGGATTATTTTGAGTGTCTTCTGCTTGGTTTGAAAACTAAACTCAATTTAATTTATCGGTGTTCAATATTTCAAGAATTGAGCTATTACATCTCAATGTTTGTCCACCAATCGATTATAACAATTGATATCAGAGCGAGTTGTTCTTGAAATAACATTTGAAAGTGATTTTTATCTTTAAAATTTGAATTTTTAGATTTTTCTTACATATATTTACATAGTTAAAATTTTCGAACAGCTTGCGCAAATTTCGGGAAAAAGGACATGACTATTTGCTTGAATGTCTAAATGACAAAAATATTTTTGTATTGCAAACTAGACTCGTAGAGGTATAAAATTTGTTGCCTGGTCATGCTCGAGAAAAGCAGTTTATTCGTTAAAGTCGGACCATGTGTGCTACGATATAAAATAACCTATGGACAAAGTTGAAGTTTTTGTCAAGAATCTCAAAGATGATGCGCTCATTAAAGAAAAGACAATTATATTAAAATTTGATTGATAAATTAGAAAACTCAGTACACTCGTTCTAAAATTTTAATATTAATTTGCAAGAAATACTTTTGTTGCTAACATGATATTCTACATTGTGCTAGCAATGCTTTGTGCTTTAGCACGAGCAATTTCCTTACATTTATGATTGTGGTTATTATTTAAAGGGAATTTCTTAAATGTCTAATGAATATTTGAGTTGAAAAATATATCTTGATTTTGTGTTTATTGAAATTTTAAGTTAATATTGTCTATGAAGCTTGTTTACTCAACTTGATATATCTATGTGGCAAATGTATTTCAATGTGAGTTGTAGATATTTTGTGATATTATTTTCACATTGCATATTTTGAAAATATTTTCATTGGTTAACACTCATTTATTTTTATCAATTTCAAACTTTAAAAAAAATAAGAAAAATCTAACATAATTTTAAGGGGAGATTTAAGTTTATTTCTTGAAGAGAGATAAAATTTGTGCTTATTTTGTTTTAAAAAAGCAATCTTTTTTATTCACACAAAAGACAAAGAAATATGGTAGATGAAAGTCAATGTCAGACCTCTTGAAATATGTATAAAGATTTTCACTGTTATATCTAAAGCTCGTGATATAGGAATAAAATCTTTTGTACCAATACGTTGGCGTCTATAAGAGACCGTATAGAGATTTATTCAACCTGCAAACCAAGTTCTCTTTTTTTTTCCCCACAAAACCTTCTGGCTATATCATATAGATTTCTTATTCAAGATCTCCATAAAGAAATTACGTTTTCACATCTAATTGTTCTAGTTGTAAGTTAATCACCGCACACAATGCCAACACTACTCTGACTGTTGTAAACCGAATTACAGGAGAAAATATCTTATTGATGACAATGCCTTCTTTCTAAGCATATCTTTTTTACCACCAATCTAGCACGATACCGCTCAACTTGATTATTGCCATCACATTTAATCTTATATACCCATATGTTACTATTGACTTTTCTCCCTTGTAAAAGTGTAACAAGATTCGAAGTTTTAGTTCTGTCCAATGCCTCCGATTCTTCCTGCATTGCTTTCATCCACATGGATACATCCGAGCTTTGACTAGTCTCATGAAAACTCTATGGCTTGCCATCCTCTGTTAATAGACAATATGCAATATTAATTTCAATGATATAATGTGAAAGCTAACCTGGTGATCTTCTGTCTCGAGTTGACTAACCCACATTAGAAACCTCAGACTCAACTTTTTCTTGTTCCTCGTGCTGGCAATGCTTCATAAGAAATTTGATTTTCATTTGTCTTATTTTCCACCAGAATTATAATAGTTTTTGAATTCAATGTTCCTTTATCTCGCTTTAATTTATTTTTTTTGAAGATAACATCTCTAATGATAATAAGCTTGTGGAGAGTATGATCTTACAAGCGAAACCTTTTTACTCCATCAGCATAACCCAAAAAGATACACTTTCTAGAGTTTAAATCCAACTTCGATCTTCTTTCATCACTGTACAGAACATACAAATGTATGAAAACAAGAATAATCAGCCAGCTTCTCTGTCCATATCTCCATAAGAGTCTTCAAATCAATCACTACTAAAGGAGAACGATTGATGATATAACTAACGGTCAGTCCTCAACATTGCTCTTGTTTTGTCCAACAAGGTCTTATTCATCCGATTCGCCACTCCTTTCTGTTGGGATGTGTAAGCAGATGCGAACTTTTTTTGATGCCCTCATGTAGGCAAAATGCATCAAATTTTTCATTGGTATATTTTCCTCCATTTTTCAGTCTTCAAACACTTGATTTTCGTTTCAGAATCAAGTTCAACCCATGCTTTGAAATCTTTGAATTGAATAATGGAAAAACATCTTATTTCTTCTTGATTGGATACATCCAAAATCTCCGAGAGAAATCATCAATGAACGAGACAAAGTAACACGCTCCTTCTAGAGATACAACCAGTGCTTGCCAAACGTTCGAATGAATCAGCTCCAATATGCTTTGCTTTTGGAAGTAGAAGTGCCAAACTTTAATATGTGTTGTTTACTAGTAACACAATACTTACAAAAGGGTAGAAATACTTTTGTAAGCCCCGACAACAGGTTCTATTCTGAAAGAATTTTCAACCCTCGTTCTGACATATGCCCGAACTTTTTGTGCCATAACACTGTTAATTCTTCCCCCGAACCAACCGATAAAACTACTATTTCCGCCTCTTTCCAAAAGTACATACAATTTTGCAGCAACATTTTCTGCCTTCATTACCACAAGCACGTCCTTCACAATTTTCATGATTTCGTTCTCAATACGGGTCGTGCACCCGATATCATCCAATTGCCCCAAGGACAAAAGATTCTTCGCCAGCCCGTCAAATGGTGCCATTAAACATTTTTATTTGGATGGTATCGACCCCAACGATTTTCAAGATATGATCGTTTCTCATAAATACAGATCCTCATGATACTGATTCATACTAATCGAATCATTCTCTCCGAGGCGTCATGCGAGATCACTCTTGAATCCATAATCCGTGTGTCAAAAAATTGGTGCCTGCCTTCTACAACTGTTGCTGCTTCGCTGAATAATATTTCACCACCGTCTAAAGTACTAGTCACATTTCCTTGAGAACCCTTCTCGATATTCATGCACCATTTCTTGAAGTGTCTTTTATCGCTGAATAATATTTGCCACACATCTTCTGAAATTGCATGTGAATGTATTAATGGCTTGGACCGTCTGTTCACATGTTTCACACATACTTTGCTGACACGTGGCTCATTCTAGCTGCATTGGGAAGTGTCACTCCGGTGCATTTTTATATATGATATTCATTCACATAGATAATTTGAATTCCAAACAAGAAAATGTGCAGTCTATTAGATGATCATATGAAAATCATGTATAAAAATGCATGCACATGGAGTAACACTCTAGGTGTTGCATAACCCAAACCTTAGTACGTGAAGGATCACTCATCAGTACCTTGGATTAACAGCTGCTTGTAGAACTTGCAATTATTCTTTGACTCTTTGAGCTGGTCATATTATCATCTTCCTTTAACTTAGTTTTAAGTATTAGATCAGGTTCTTGCTATGGGTGATCTACGTCTTTAAAGATATATAGACGACTATAAGTTAAAAAAATTGCTTGTTATCTTCCGTTCCTGGTATCTATAACCCTGGGGAGCTTTCGAGTTTGTAGGTTTGGCCAAAAAGCTTACTCAAGATTACGAAGCATCGACAAATTCAGTGAAAACGGTTGAAGACACTGAATTTTCATAAATGTTTTTCAACCTGACCATATTGCTCAAAAAATAAGAAGTCATCAGCAGCCTTTGAACGAGGGAAAAATTCTTGAATCTCTATGTAGACCTTTATTCCTCTGCATTTCCTTTATTGCAAGTGAATTTTGTAAGGAAAATTACATATGAATTCTTGTATGGCTGCATTAGGAAGCCGGAGTCTTAGCTGATTTCTGAAAGAAATGTAACGATTCATAAGTGGCTCAAATCGTGAGTTCTTTTAAAGCAAAAAAAATACTTCGTGACACGTGTTACCCTTTTTTCCTCCTCCATGTTGGCCTTGATCAGTGAATAGAGAGCAACTCCAGCAATAGCTATTCCAGTACCAATCCCAGTTTGTGTGGAGATCTTATTGCCTGCCCAATTTTTTTGGCCAAAGCATCGAATGAAATTGGGAACAAAATAAAAGCAGGATCTCTCAGCAGTTTGTTAGACAAGTTTTAAATTGCTCATGAAGTCGTATATTAGAATATTCCGAGTTCACTAGAAATTTTTTGAAGTGTTTACGAAGTTATATGATTGACTTTTCTTACGAAATAGACTGAGCCTATTGTGTTAAGCCTAAGCTAAATTTTGACATTGGAAATCAAAATGCAAGAAGAACAGGTGTACTTACCAAATACAACAATGGAGAATCCAATCACAAAGACTCGCTTCAACACATTTCCAACGGCATGCGTAAGCGGTGCAACCCTTTCCAATGTGTTTGTAGCTACCTGCAATTTTCAAATGAAACAGGTACCAGTTATTTCTGTATTTGTGAAACACTGCTTTGGGATTATGAAAATACTGGTTGGGAACTTCACTAGTAATTTTGAGTTTTCCTCTGGCAAAATACACTAAGATGCCCCTCTTATCAAAATTTCCAAATCTGTCTTTGACATCAATGAGATCATATACTGTTGGATCACATCGACCTGTTTTAGGTACCAAATTTCCGATATCCAATCCATTGACCCGTATAATTCAGAGATCAAATAATAGTAGCTCTTGATAACCTGATTGTACAAATGGTAGAACATTCCAATCCAGAAGAGATCAGACAAGAATTTATACAGTCCAACTTTAGCAATTGCTTCCTTGAATCCATACTGCATCAGATGTGGACCCTCGATCTGAAAAAAGTAGAGAAAGAAGGCATCGATTAACTGTTTTTCAAAGAATTTCCCGTAGAAAGTTCGAAGAAAACTTACAAATATTGCTGGTGGGAGGCAGAAAAGGAGGGCTATTATTGAAGTGTAAGCATAGACATTCGTACTGTCCATTCCTGTCTGTTAAAAGAACATGCATGAATTTCCAATAAAAAAGGTTTTGTGATGACACAAATGATGAAATTTCTTGCCAATATGTGTAATAAATTTACTTCATGACAGAATGTACCATTGCTTTCTTCGAATAAATACTTCTGTAGGTAAATGCAATATTTGAAATCATCGCACTAATGAAACCAGTCCAGTTAAATGAAAGTTCTGTCAATGATGCCATTGACACGCCTACAGAGAGAGTTTGATATCAAAATAATATTTACTTAAAAAATACTCATGATTTCTTGTAAGATTCTGTCAAAATAATTGAATAATTGAATGGATTCTGTTCTTGAAAATCTTTGTGACTGTTTGCTTACCAATGACAACAGGGGCTAATGAGAGCCACAGGGGTAGCGGAATCTGGTGACCTAATACAAACTGTGATGCACCAGCATTGAAAAATGGCTCCAATGCTGTTGAAACCAGTATGAAGAAAGCAGTTAGTTTGATGAACGTTTTCTCATCTGTATTTCGTTTAAATGTTATTATACATTTCCTTTCCTTCTTTTTGGGAAACTTGTCATTGATATTTTTCAGTACAGATCATTGGAGACCACAATCAACGGAAGAAATCAAGAATTTAAAGCAAGAAGACACACCAATTCTGTCCAGTTGATCCGGACACTAGATCCTTAAAAATACTTGTACTATCATATTCTTACCTTTAATGGTATGTGTGAAAGACACAGCGACAGCTGCAAACGAGACATTCGACATTACATGTCCAAGAGCGTGGCAGAATGCTACCGGAGTAAGGATCCCCAATATTTCCTTGTCAACTGGCTGCTCTTGTGACAGTCATAAACTTGAATTGAACAAAGAAATCTTATTTATGAAATGTTAAAATTTGTTGGCCTAGGTTATAGGATGAAACTCACTGCACGTTTTGGTAGGCCAAAGGCCCAGCTAACTAGACAGTATGACACTCCAACTAGAAGATGAACAGCGGAAACAAAACTGCAGAAGAGGAAGAATTTTTTAACCAACACAGTTAGGAAAATGCAACTTGGAAAATTAATATAGTAAGTGAGAAAAATCTCTCAATTTTAAGTAATAATTTCTATAGTTCATTGTGAAGTTGATCTGAGACTCATAGCATTGCCCAACAGCGTCCTACTTATGATGATTTTCAATCACCATTCAATAGTTTAAGTCCCATTTTTTCCCATGCTGTCATTTGGAGCTTAAGTCCAATAAGAGAGTTGGATTCATGGTCTCGGAGGTTGAAATAGACATTCCTTGCCGGATAGTTGTTTTCCTAACAGTCCAATCCTGATTATAATTTAAAAACGTCTATAGAAAGTAAATAAAAGGTGACAACTTACTATGGATATGGGAAGTAATTATAGACCTTCTTGTTCAATATATTGAATATGACATTCAGGAAATACCTGCATCATTAGAAGTAACAGTTTAATCTACTTGTTCAACCATAGTAAGAAATTGATTATAAATTATTCTAATTTTATTTTCTGATCTAAAATCATCACAAGTCATTTTCTTACCTAAGAAACAACAAGTGGCTACTCAACCAGGTGTGGTTGAAGTTACCTTCTGTGCTAAATGTGACCTTTTCTGTTCTTTTGTTAAAAGAAAAAAAGAATACCTAGAGACAACAAATGCTCACCATGTAAAGAAAAAGAACCCTGTAACCAATGCCGGAAATCTCTCTGCAAAGCTCTTACCAGGCTTAGCAGACCTGAAATACAAATAAACATGATTCTGAGCTCAAAATGCATTACATGGCCTGAAAATTGTTTTAAACAACACGAACCCGTTCGCAATTTCGATCTCACGACCCTCTGCATCAGCAGCTGCAGCTTTTGTGATCCAAGATTTATGAGAATCATGGTGCTTCAATATTTCATTGAGTCCAACAAACTTTAAAGGTGTGCTCGAAAAAATCACTTGTTTGGTGGACTCTATCTTTTTTGACAGTGGTGAAAATTCTAAACGGGTTCTTCTTCTGTTTGCTATTGATGTGATTGAATTTGTGGCATGCTGTTTGTAGAAAGATGAGGATTTTGATTGTTGGAGGAGATGGATATTAGACATCGAAGCCATTTCTTGAAAGAAAAACGAAAAATACTATTGCATAGTGTCAAGATTTTGATGCTGAACACCACTTTTATGCTTGTTTCCGAACATAATATGGGAAAACAAAAAAGATTCAACATATGCAGAAACAAAATGTACGTTAACACCAAGGTTCAAGTGCGGACAGACCAAGAGATATTGAATTGTTAATGGGCAATGCACAAAAGCAAAATCTAACCATTTGATATATTTCTTATTATTAACCATTTTTGGTGCTATACTAGTTCAAAATAGTCCTAAAAGTAGAGGGGGAAAAAACTATTAAAGCGTATTTAAAGGATTAAAAATAAGTTATTTAACACAATATATGTTTTTGACGAGTTTATCTCAAATTTAAGACATTGATATTAGATTCGGCGATAATATATGTATATTATTTATTTATTTTGATAAAACAATATAACTATTGAGAGGATTAAATTGGTAAAACCCGAAAAGAATTTCAAACTATAAAACTCGTGATTTGATATTTTTAAACATATAAACTCAATTATTCAATGTAACATTAAGTTCTTAAAATAATCAAATAATTACCAATGTGATAAAATAAATAAATAAATAAAGATGGTAGTTCATTCAAGATTCATCTATCTATTTCGAAAATTTAAAATAAAAAATATCATCTATCCATGTCTATATGACAATCCATTTCTGATTCGATTTTTTTTTTATAAATTGTTTTTAAATTATACAAATATTAAAATAGAAGTTCAAAAATCACAATTTTTCAAAATAATATTTCTGCTCTATTTTTTTTATTATTTTCCTTGAAAAAAAAAAAAGAGTTGAGCCCAGTAGAGAATTCAGATATCGGCCCATCCATGGATCATTTGTTCATCTTACAGTGCAGTGTCCACTATGGTCACTGTATAAAAACCCTAATTCAAACCTCGAAATCAACATCAAAACTAGTTCAAATCAACCAATCGACCTCACTCTGATGCAATCAAAAGAAATCCAATCTGATATTGAATCTTATTATTGAGATCTGTGGGGTGGGGAATGGGGCAAATCGCTAATGGTAAATCTAAGAAGGAAGTAAAGAAAGAGGAAGAGGAAGAGGAAGGGGAAGAGGACGAAGAACAGGAACAGGAACCGGAAGAGCAAGAAGGGCTCTCCGTGCACTCTCCTTGCAAAATTTCTAGCTCCGCACTCCGCAAGGTGACTGATATTTTCATTACCCGCGCGTAACACCTAGAAATCTCAGCTGATTGTTTTGATACATTGATTTTCAGGAGAATACAGAGGTGGAATTGGAGCTGAGATTGTTGGAAGCTCTGGAAATATATCCTCCCGCCAAACTACGAGGTGTTTTGATTTCTTCTTTATATTTTTTTCTTTTTCGTTGCTTAGATTTTGCATTTGGTCATGTATCTGTAAATTTGGATTCGATTGTGGATGATTGCTATTTAATTTGTTCAGGTGATTAAAAACGTCTGGATGAAATGGCTGAAATTTATTTAGTGTAAATAATTTTCTGAAAGAGCTAAAACCCCATGTGTTTCTAGGTAGTGTTACAAACGAATCACCTTTTTTTAGAGGTTTCAAACACTCCTTGACATCTAGCTAGAGCCCCGTGTAAAATTATAATGAGCTAGAAACTTTTGTGTTGTGGAATTTACAGTTAAAAATCTCAAGACTGTTTTTTTGTTATCCACTGTAAGCACCTTATAGGTGAAATTATATTGAAAACTTAAGTGTTCAAAGTTGAAAATAATACTTTGAAGGTGATAGAATTCATAGATATTTATTTTTTCCTCTATTCAGCAAAATCGAGAAATATAATATTTGAAATTTTTATGATTCCATAAAGCAAGGCAAAAAACATCTATATTTTTCTATTACATTCAAAATGCTATTTTGAATAGGGGATTTTCAACATTTTTTGTCATATATAAACGCATAAAAGACACGTTCACCACAAAAAATAGTCAGCATGGGGGTTTTTTAGTTATGAAGTTAATAACATTGAGGGTTTTTAGCTTATTAATTTTTTTAAGGAAGGCTTTAGCCACAAATTTAACAGCACCGGAGTATTTAGCTCGTCATTTTTTGTAGGGGGTTTCAGTTTCAAATTGAAAATATAGGGAGTTTTAGCATATTGTTTTTTCTTGCAAGGGAAGTTTAAGCAAATTTTAGAGAAGCGCATTGGTTGTTTTTGCAAGTTACCTTATTTTTTCATCTCTCACAAGATGGAATTAACTATTAGTGGTATGCCTAATTGGTTTGCCAAAGATTCTCTATGGTTTATTGGCTGTTTATTTATGTTAAATAAATTATGCAAATGTTAAATAAATGAGAATAGTTTATACGAAGCGAATTTGGCCAAGCTTCCCTCGTTTGAGCATACCGTTTTGGTAATAATTCTTAAGAAGATCATTTATTTAATAGTTGTTTGTAATGAAATATTTCTTGTGTATAACAGGTGTGCATAGGCACTTCGTACTATATGGTCTAACAGAATATATGCGCAGAAGGTCATGTTATGCTATGGCTTTCATATTACTCTTACCTTGATCATCATGTTGAAGCTTTGATCTTACAATTTGCAGTTTCAGTAGACCCTTTACTGCAGAAGATGTACTTAAGTTGCTTGACCGCTTTTACAACTTGGAAATGGTGGTATGTTTCTTCCTCCTTCACTCTTCAACTAATTACGTGCACAAAAAGATATATCGAAATGTCTAATTAAGTGCTGTTTTCGAATTTATTTGTATGAAACTTTTCTGGGTTTGACTCGACAGTCGACATCCAAACATGATAAAGTAGATGTGATACAAGAATGCAAACGAGTATGGAGTCCAAGAAATCGGGATTGAGAATTAGATTTATCTTTACCCAATAGGATATCAGAATTATATCTTCTCATCCTAGTAGCTTTACATCATTATTTTATATTATGCAATTGTAGATCTTATAGCACCGAGGTTGCTGTTTTATTCTAATGTCATTTCTGCTGAGCAATTGCTTTTGTGAGTAGGAAATAGATCTAAGGTTGGTACACAACATGATTTTAAACCATAGTGTTGATCCTAAAGAGGTTCAGCAACACGAATGGAAATCATGGAAGTAGACACAAAGTGTATGATTTTTGTTTATTTTTTCTTGACAGAGATGGTAACATTTTGGGTTATCGCAATTCACCATTCTTTTTCTTTCACACTTTGGATGATTTATATTGGCTTCAAACTTTACAACAATTGGTAATATTGTTACATGTGGTTTCCTTATTTGTCGCATTCAGAAATTAGATGATGAAGATACCGAGTTTCTGACTCAGGAGGAAGACTTCCGCTTACCGCAAAGTTATTTTGCCAAAGAAGAATCCTGAATCTGATCAATGCGGTACACATTTTTTTGTTGGGCTGCTGTTCATATATCATGCATTCGCTGTATGTAATCGACATTTTCGTATGCACCGCACCAGCCTATATTATCATATGATATTCAATGGTTATATTCATGAAGGATGTCACCAAAGCTCACTGTTTTTCGCTTCCAAATTTATGTTTTGTTAAAACGAATATAACACAAGTACGAATATGCATGTGAACCGTCAAACGGAAGCTGAGGTGGCATACATCCCACTCACGAGCCATAGAATTTGAGGACAATTTAAATTGAACTAATTTTGACTACGACAGAGAATTTTTTTTATAACATTCCTCATAATCAAGCGGCTTCTAACTTCTTGTTATGGGACCACTGACTGTAATTGTTATGCCATCAGCTGTCTGAAGGGTAACATCATGTCTCTTTACAAGTGGGGCGAGAGAAAACCCCTCGTCCCTTGGCTCCTGCAATACAAAAATGAACAAATAAAAGATGTTAGAGATTATTCTTGGGTTCTTGTGCTTATATCATATAAACAAATTCTTCATCATCATCATCATCAAATCACATCCGGTTAGTTGCGAACTCGGCTACATGGATATTAGTTCTCCAAATAAAGTGATTTTCTCACATGTCATGTCTTAAACCAAAATCTATGATATCTTTCTTAACAACTTTTATCCAAATTTTCAATGGCCTACCGTCCTTTTACTCTTTCCATTAACCTGACAATCTAAGATGACAGAAACTTGTGTGAGACGGTCTCACTGGTCGTATTTGTGAGACGGATCTCTTATTTGAGTCATCCATGAAAAGTATTACTTTTTATGCTAAAAATATTACTTTTTATTGTGAATATGGGTAGGGTTGACCCGTCTCACATACTAAGATCCGTGAGACGGGCTCACATGAGACCCACTCATCTAAGATAAGGCGGATTGAGATCCTGTTTGGTCTCTTTTTCACATGACCAAACCAAGTTAGACTCCTCTCTCTGATCTTATCCTTTATGAGGCAACACCTAAATAATTCTTAATTCTTTCATTCCTAATTTTATGGCAAATCTCTCCCAAATCTCTTTATATAGATCTCCCTCTTAGCCCTAAATATCTTTCCACATATACTCAAATCCTATCCACAAGGAAAATAAGAGTTTAATAGGAATAAAAATCTATTCAAATCTAATATATCATCTTATAGATAAGTTTCCAAATTACATTGAATAATTCTCAAGATTAATAAGATTATCTATATATAGGGATACAAATCTTATCGAAGATCCTGTTAATTCAAATTAGTTTAGAAATGCAAAATAAAATATTAAATTGATTAGGAATAAGATATTCCTTTCAATACCTACTACTTATTTAAAGTGAATACATAGCTCAATAATTAAAAATTGCAAACATGAGATAAATGAGGTGAATAAACAAACCAGCATTCCTTGGGAAACTTGCAAGCATTCAGCATTCAGTCACCTTTTTTACAATCCTAACTCATGCACTTAAATCAGTAGAATTGTATTTTTGAAAGTATACGATAATTAGACAATAAAAAATAATCTTAAATATAAAATATTTACCCTGTACTTAAAAAAAAAAAAAGGGGATCTCGTTAATTTTGCAGGATAACGTGGAAATACCTAAAGAACTTTCCAATACTAAAAATCTGATATTTGCAACAATCAAGTTCATAGAGTAAACAAGAACTGATTTAGTCTGAGAATCAGAAAGAAGAGAGATCGCCTTCTGCAGAGAAGGGAGGGCTCCAGTCTTAAAGCTCGATAACATAATTATTTTATAATTCTAATATTTTGTAAAATGGATGAATGTAATCAGTTAATGTATTATTTTCAGCACCGTTTAAAGTAATCATAGGGTGGATACAATTTAAAAAAGCAAATATTGTGTTTGGATAAAAGAATTTGAATTAGAGAGAGGATTTCAAATTAAATTATTTGAAATGTATTGATTCCAAATGACTAAGTTATATAGTTGATTTGAAATTGAAACAAAAATATATATATTTTGGCATGACAAGATATTTCAAATCCGTCATTCTAAGTTTGAGCCAAATGTACATTGTATTTACACAAAAACTCTTATGAGACCGTCTCACGACGTCAATTTTGTGTTACAGATATCTGAATCAACCCATAAAAAAATATTATTTTTCACTGTTTTTTATGTTAAGAGTATTATTTTTTATTGTGAATATCGGTAGGGTTGACTCGTCTCACAGATAAAAATTCATGAGACTGTCTCACAACAGACCTACTCAACAAACATGTGTGTGCGTGTGTAAGAGAGAGAGAGATTGTCTCACATGAGACCTACTCGTATATTTGATATGTGAATTTGAAATCGAATTCACTCATATCCTTCAATCAAAATACAACCAAAATGTAAAATAAAATTCAAATATGGTCGTCGATATTTCGCAATTTCAAAAAATTATGGCATGTATCGGTTTGAAATTTTTAAGGACATGAAATTGGACGTTTACAATGTTGTTTTTTTATTAAAAAAACACTGAGAATATTTTTATGAATACGTGAAAATTAAGAAAGAACTAGTATATGTAGTATACATGATGTGTGTGTGATATAATAATCTTTTATATATAATTTTGATATGTTGCATATATATCATGTATTTATGTGAGCGCCATGAAACATATAAAATTACACATTCAATATATGAGTGTCACATCAACGATATTTACATAAGTGTGCACGGTGGGTGTGCAGTATATCAAAATTATATATGTATGTTATAGTAAAATTTTATTTTATAACATTTTATTTTAGTTAAGATATTAATAATTACAACAAAATGGATCAAAATAAAATATTTGAAAATTTAAGTAATCGGATGATGTAGATTAGAGATAATAGGTTTATATACCATGATAAGTGATATAATATTTTTGAAACTAGTGTCCTGGTGCACGAGATGTGTACTTATACATTTGAAATAATTATTTAAATATGATTTTTATTATTTTCAAATCCATATTTTTTATGAAAAGTGATATAATCATAAAATTTTAAAACTGTGATTGAATTGAAAATTATAGATACAAATATAATTGAAAATTTTAAAAATAAAGACTGTGATAGGATCGATCGGTGGATAATCATTGAGCTACAATAGATCGATTCTTGAAAATTGAACATCGATAAATTAAATCAAGTTTGGTTTCAAATCAAGTGGAAGACACTCAAAATAATCCTTCGTAGAAATTGATTAAACATTTTGATAAATCATTTAAAAGATATGCAAGTTAGATGTAAAAACAAATTGGTTGAAACATTTAATCAAATATTTGGTATGCAATATTTTGTATTTGAAGAACATATAAAATGATTTGAAAATTCATCTTAAAAACGGTAGCAAATAAATAAATGCAATAAATAAATAGACACTAATTTATTCATAGATGTTCGGAAATTAACAACTCATATGTCACCTCTTTTTCTCCTTGGAAATGATCCATTAGAAGGTTTTGATTTATACAGGTCCTTGTGCAAACCCATTTCAATTTAGGACTTATATCTTATCTAACTGAAATTTTTAGTACAATCTCGATTGTAGGCCGCAACCTCACAATCCGCATAATATACAATATCTTTTATGTCAATACTACAAACACAGTTTTTAATTGAGAGATTTTCTTAAATAGGCTTCACACAATTACTATAATCAATTTTAGTGTTCAGTTAAATTATTTTACCAAAATAATATTTTTATCATATTAAATTACAAAGATATCACTTATCCTTTAAACCCTATTCACCTTCAATTTCTTCATCTCAAACTTTTTATTTTAGTATCTTATCAATTCCGTGCGTACAAAGGCGGCCATGAAACACAACAATCCTATTTCTTTAAACAAGTATGAATTTTTTTCCACTTAATTTTTACGCAAAA
This sequence comes from Primulina huaijiensis, assembly GCF_012295235.1. Lineage (NCBI taxonomy): Eukaryota > Viridiplantae > Streptophyta > Magnoliopsida > Lamiales > Gesneriaceae > Primulina > Primulina huaijiensis. Next base: position 15,782,320 of record NC_133311.1, on the reverse strand, counting down.
AAATTGATTTTATATTGATATTACTGTATGCGTAGATATATGGGCTATGACAAACTCATTCTGTTATCAATTTGTTTATGTCAAATCATTAGTATATATTGCCTTGAACTGATTGCTCTAATTTTGATTTTAAATTTTTTTTAATATTTGACTTGATTACTGTGATGATTTTTGATATTTTGTATGTTTAATAAAACAAAACAAATGTTAAATCAACTCTTAAAGAGAAATAATATATAATTAAACAAATGAATCACGAAAATAGAACATGTATGTTCATAGAAAAAGAGTATTTTAGGATTTTTTTAATTATATAAGATATAATGCAAAATGTGTAATAAAAAAGGCCATTTTGAAAATTATGACTTTGAAATGGACTAGAATAATCAATTTTCCTTTTTAATTTCTTTGTGTCAAGACTCACTCAACTAAACTTTGAAGCTTAACTATCATGTATATGTGTGCGTGATTGTGTGTGATGATTTAATCAATTGCAGTGTGTATATCTCTCAAATGTATCATCACACTTGATCTTGCTCTCTTTCTAGTTAATTTCTTCATGTAAGATGCTCATACTTTGAATCTCCTTCCAAAGCTTGTATTTGATCTTCAAGATTTTGTATTTATAAGCTTCAAAAATTATATATGTTTGAAATTCGAATCAAATTTAGAGTTTGAATAAAAATTATGTCTCATGAATGTGGGAGTGTCTTTTGGCTCTCCACATTCTTGAGTTAATTGAAGACTTTTGGCTCTTCATATTCTTGAGTTAATGGGAAAATTAATTGAAGACTTTTGGCTCTCCACATTATAAATAGCGTGTTCATTTCCTCTTAATATACATGAAAATTTTAAAAACACTCAAGATCTCTTTCAAGCATTCTCTTGCATTTCATATTGTTTGGCCTTCGTTACAGGCCTCGATTTTGTTTACTTTAAGCTTTGGTCTACTATATTTTCTTCATCATTTAGTTCACTGATTTTTTACGAAAGTTTACTGTAATTTATCGTTCAATATATTGTGCAATAATATATATATTAGACACAAGAATATGACAGTTTGGAAGGATTCTGGATAGTTTGTGACATTAAAACAGTCATTTCCGCATTCCTGAATGCTTTTCCCGAGCTTGACTGATTTTGAGGTGTGTTGTCACTTAGACTTGTCAGCTAGAGTGATCGTTTAGTTGGGATCGTCAGCTACACTGAACCAAACTGATAAGGTCTGATGAAATTAGTCTTGCTAATTTTAGCCTATGCAGAACTATTAGCTTCACCGTCATTTATCGGCATCTTAACTCTGAATCACACTTCAACTTGTGAATATGGTTTGTAGATCATCGTATTAGCTTCGTAATGCATACTGAATTGCTCCATTTGGATAACTGAGTTGATCATTCGGGCCAAAATATCGCAACTGCTCATACCCAACTGATTGTTGTTTTCGTTGTAATCAATTTGGTCTTACAACCATTAGTTTTCCCAAATAACATTCGATTGAACCCAACTGATGTGACACTTGACTTGTCCCAAATTGAGTTTTATGTTCATTTGTTTTAGCAGATGGTCATTTACATCACCGAGCTATGAGATAATTTTAAACATTGCAGTTCGCCAGATTTTCAGTTTGCCTAAATTCGAGTTTCAACTTCCATCTTGAGTTAGAAACTTCACACTTGAGTCAATATATTAGAAATACAATAACAAGTTTTTGTTATCATCAAAATCAAGATTGTTAGAGTTTCTAAACTCAACAGTTATTATGTGATCTAATTTTTTGAAATATGTTATGTCTTGTTCTTTTTTAAATGTTTATATTCTCTTCTATGTGTTAATCTCATATATCAGCTATTTATAGGTTTTTTTTAAAAAAAATTTAAATTTCGTATTAAAATTTAAATCTCATAATTCGGGGGAAAAAATAAATTTTCTATAATGAGAATGTTGAAATATAATAAATTATATGTTCATGAATTATTCTATCACAAAATATATATAAGCAAATTCAACATGAGACAAGAAACAAATGTCTTTGTTTTTAATAAATAAAAAATAAAAATATCCCCCTATGTGGTTCATTGGCCCAAAAAAATTTCATATTGTCTTTTCTTGCAAATAGTTGATTACTTTGAATTCAAGTTTAAAATTTCATTGCTAAAAAACAAAAAAAATTATAATTTCATCGTCTAAGTAATAGTTAAGCATACATTGGATTTTAAAATTTTTATTTATTAATATTATAACATATGTGTTTTGTAATTGTCAGTTAAGTCAAATCTAAATAAAATTTTTTTTATGAACGTATACTGAATCCAAATGCAATACTGCCAGAATTTTCGTGAAAAATATGTCAATTTGAATCTTCTAACAACAATAAAAATTAAATTTACCCAAATAAACATGGACCTCAAGAACTAGTTCGTCCATTTATTGATAGTGAATCTGCATAGTCCATTCAATATAGGAAAAGAATTTGAGTTTATAACAACATATTTTATTTAACTTCATTTGATCTTAAAATTGATAAACATTGGCATCTTCTAGTCTTATAATGTACACGTGCATATTATCAAAATAGATATTTCACATTTTTTCACCTATGAAGGCTGATAAAGACAAACCTACTCATTTATATTTTTTATATAATAGAACAAAAGTTTATTTGTATAATATTTAATTTCCTCAATATTTTGGGTGAAGCAAGAAAAAAAACCATTTTTTGAAGAAAACAAAGAAAGATTATTGGCCGGTGATAATATCACAAATCCGATGGAAGGTAAAATATATTACTTAATATCATTTACTTCATTTGATTATTTGTTATTTTTTAATTGTTGTATTTCTTCAACTTTCAAAGATAATATACATATATATAAGAAGTCTATTAGAATTAAATCATAATACTTTTAAATATTTAAATAAAATTATATATTTCACATGTCACGTACTTTGATACTATCAAAGTTACACAAATTATTTTTATCAGGATAAACATATACTTTGATTTTAGTACTATCTTGATAATTTAGTAATAATCATCAATCAATAAAAGCGAATCCTTGGGAATAAGGAAAGCGGTAGGTGCAATTTGCAGAATCATGCATTATTTGATTTCCATTCATTAATATTTATCTCATTTTCCTTTCACAATAACAAGTACTGCCCTCTATAGGCTAATCAAATCTCCAACACAAAACAAAAGGACTCGTAATACGTTGGATTGGAGTCCTAGTTCTATTATAACTCTATCAAGTTCTGGACTCCTAGTACAAATAGGACTCAAACAAATTTCCTATAAATATGCTTTTTAATCTAGTCTAAATCTAACCCAAAAAAAAAAAAAACAAAATTTGCCTTGTTTCATTATCAGATTTTCAACTTTGAAAATCAGCCATGGGGGAGACTCAAGAGCTGGATTTGCCTTTGGGGTTTCGATTTCATCCGACGGAATTTGAGTTATACGATTACTATTTGATTCCCAAGTTTAAGGGTGAACCTTTGGATACCAATCTGATTATGAGTCTTGATGTCTACAGATATGATCCATGGCAACTTCCATTGGGTGAGTTTGCTTGTGTTTGGTTTTCAGTGTTAGCTTTATTTGTTTGGTGCTTTGTTTTGCTTATTTTTTGGGAAAGGGTTTTGAGTGTGAATATCGAATAATTTTTTGATTCTTTTGAAAGATGGATGTTAAAATTTTTAGTTGCTATTGTATTGTGTACATTTGCGGCATGTTGATCACGATTTACTAAAATATTTCCTAGTTAGTGATAAATAAATCTCTTAATAATTACATCAATAATTTGCAACTCATTAAAATTGAATATTTGATATTGACAGTGATATCAATTATACAACTGAATGCTTGCTGTTTTTCTGAAAACTATAGTTACGGACGTCCACATTATTAAAAAAAATCATGTTTGTCTTATTTCAATAAGGCTTGAGTCTCGCCATGCGACCTAAAGCTAATGCGTCATGGGTCGTAAATAACTATATAACTAGTATACAATTTTTTTGGACTTTTTCGTTGATGAATTTACGTCCATTTACTTTGCAGATCAACTGAAGTATGCAAGAGAGAACGAAGGGCACTTTTTCACACAAAGCATAGAGCAAGGTACTTCGGCAAGAGCAACACCAAGTGGGAATTGGATAATTTCTAAAGAGAACATCCCCATTTGTAGAGAGAATGAAGTCATTGGATTCAAGAACAAGTTCTTGTTCTCCAATGGAAATGAATATCCCATTGATGGAGATCAAATAGCCTACTGGAAGATGGTTGAGTATCGATGCAACCCTGCTGTGATTATAACTTCCAACAAAGAAGTAAGTACTTGTATGAATAGTCTTCGGAAAATCGAGTTTTGAGCATTTGCAATTGACTAGTTGAGCATCCACGATTTGAATCGCGGGTTCAAGGGTTGGAAAAAACCTTAACTCAACTCAAAGGTGATGGTTGGTGGAACCGTTAACCAGTTAACCAGATCTGTAACCGTGGCACGGTTTCAGATAGGGTCAAGTTCACTTGTGACCCCTTGGTCACCTCTTCCTGTTACGAGGCTTCACAATTCCTATTCAGTTCATTCACAACTCCTTCCTACATGCAAGATCACGACCTTCATCTATATCTCAATCAATGGTCAATACAAGCGTTGTTCAACATGTTTTAAGATTGAAATAATTTTATTTTTTATTATATTAAATATCGAATATATTTATATCTTATGTTTCTATATGATATGTTTTATGATTTTTCTTTCATTTAAGTTTTGATTTAGAATATTATTAATATAAATTTAAAAAATAAATTTGATGATTTATTAAATTTTTTTAATTTTTTCTAATGTGCAGTTAATAAAAAAAAATTAAATTACCTGAGGGTCTTGGGCTTACCCACAATTTGGTGACTTCTCATTCCCTTCTTTCTTTTTTCTTTTTCTTTAGATGGAAAATTTGGTAATTTGCAAAGTTCGTCACAAGACAAGGGTTGAGGAAGATCCAGAGGAGGAGGATGATGAATTTGAATATTAGTTCAGAGCGTTCTGTTCCTTTTTTTTTCTTTTGAACTACATTTTAAGTTAAGCATGCTGTGATATAGACTTCTTTTTTAATTTATTCCAAATAAAATTTATGTGCCGCATTTCTCATTGTCCGTCACAATCAAAAAGGTTGTATAATCGTTTATTTTATGAGTATGTCTCTTGAGAGACAGTCTCACGAATCTTTATCTGTGAGAAGAGTCAACCCTACCGATATTCACAATAAAAAATAATATTCTTAGCATAAAAAGTAATAATTTTTCATGGATGACCCAAATAAGAGATCTGTCTCACAAAATACGACCCGTGAGACCGTCTCACACAATTTTTTATCTTATTTTATTCTCACCAAGAAGAAATGGAAAAGTTAAATTCGATAAAATAATTTCTTAAAAACATTACCGTATGGAACTGAAATCACTTTCTTGATCATCATTATCATTTTTCTTCATAGGAGACCTTAAATCACCCTACTCAAGAGAGGGAAAAGAAAAAGAAATCAGAGAGAAGAATTAACAGGATAAATAACAAGAAGCGAAACAGAGGAGATACCAATCAATACATTCAAGATTCAAACACGGGTGGTCTTTGCCAAGAACGTTTGGGCACATATTTACTTGCACCAGCCTCAAATGTGATCTTGCTAAAAACGTGCCAGAAAAGTGCACGAGTCTCTATTGAAACAGCACATCGGTAATGAACAACCCCGTCGTATCAAATGCAGTTTATTCGTTATTTACAAGTACCTCAGGTTGAGAAGGGAGGCATAGACTATAGAGCACCATACACAACTCTGCATCTAGGCCTGAGTGCAGTATGAAATTTGAATGATACAGCGCAGACACCTCGAAGACAAACTTACATCCCGCTACAAACAGCAAATCCTCAATATTTTACATCTCTTCGTTCTTTACTGGAGTCCATGTATCATTCTTTCTGAAGCGTGACACGAATCCTAAGACATACCCAATGAAAGCTCCAAGAACAAGTAGACTGCCAATTTTAACATACAGTGAAAATGTTGATTGCAACCCGCCCCTCGATGCAACAGCATCAGCATTCACAAAACCATTAAAGACTTGGCCAGAGGCCATAATCTCGACTGTGTCATGCACTTCCCCATCATGGTTTCCCACGTAAGATAGCGTGAGTTTCTTCATATTGGCAACAAGTCTGATGTACCCAAATTCACCTCCACGATACAAGGACCGCACGGGTTGTGGGAAGATGGGATCAGTGGGGTGGGTTGGCCTTGGTTGCCAGATTGGTTGCCAATCCTGTCCAGCCATCCCGATCACCAAATGCACAGGGAAAGCCTTCCACTCTTCCCCGTTCTTGCCCAAACTTCCGCAAGTGAAGTTATTCAGAGGACAAAAACGTTCATATCTATGTACATGTCCCCATAATGCAAGTGTCACCTTGTTCTTGACAAGAAGTGGTTCTAGGTGCTCAAGCAATCGCTCCCTCAAAGGGGTATCTCTTGATTCGTAGCTTGTTGTGTACATTGGCCGGTGTCCTTGAACGACAACAAAAGGGGTCTTTTTTCTATCTACCAACTCCAAGTCGTTTTTCAGAAAATCATATTGCTTGCTACCAGGAAGGAAATCAGTCTCTGTAGAAAAGTAAACAAAATGGACGACTCCCATATCGAAAGAGTAGTAAAGATTTCTTGTAGCAGGGGCTCTAGTTCCCGTAGGCTCGGAGGAATTCCCAGGCATGTGGAATCTAAGACTATATGGCACCCCACACTCTCCACCCCCATCCGTCCCATAAACTGCATAAGACCAGTCAGGTTTCCAAGGCTGTGAAGGCCAATCGTATTCGTGATTGCCGATGCAAACATGGTAAGGAACCTTGGATGCAACCGGTTCTATCTGGTTAAAAAAGTTGTCCCACAACCAAGAATAGCCTCTGGCATAGCTGATATCTCCAATATGTGAGATCAAGGCTGGTTTGTCACCAATAGCTTCGATATCACGGCTTATCCAATTAATAGTGGCCACGCTTTCTTCTTGGATACGCACAAAAGTTGAGTACGGTGTTGCAGTCCCCATGTCTCCAAATAAGAAAGCTATCGTTTGACTCGAGTCCCCAGTTTGTGACACGAAGCTGTAAGTTGTGCTCCAACCCCCAGAATCACTACCAACCTTTCATGGTGATTTACAGAAACGAAATTATATTCTTGCTTTGAAAGGAGAAGGTATAAATAGTATATGTTCTATAATTTGTTCAAATTAAACGCAAAAGGGATATAGATACCACTTGATTCCAAGTTCAAAATCTTCACAAATAACTTAAACAGCTAAACACCAGTAAATATCATTTAAATAAGCAATTGTGAGCAAGACTGAGAATCTTAACCAAAAATCACAAAGACAAATTAAAATATACCTGATAATAATATCTCTTCCCTTCATCCAAGCCAATCATCACTCCATCGTGTATAAACCCAGGATCTCTCCACCCAATGCTCTCATTCGCTGGAGCATCACACATGTCCTGCCTCTCATATCTTGATACCTGGGTGGCTGCAACCTTAAGCAATTTGTTCCGGGTCAACCCGTATTTCACGAAACTTTCTTTCCCATCATGTGTCACGAAGAGTACACGCATCTCCCCAACCCGACCGGTCAACGCCAGATGCACTTGCTCCGGTCCCCGGCCATGTTCAAAACTAACCAGCTCCGACTGGGCCAACAAGTGGCGGGTACCGGGTATGGGATTGTGGTCGTGGTCGTGCTTTTTCGGGTTGATTTCGGACGTGTCCCAGTGGAAGATCCGAAACTGGTAATCGGATCGCAAGTTGACCAGAGGGATCGTGATGGAACCCGACCCCGATTCCCATTCGGACGAAGAGGAAAGGAAAACATAGCCGATGAAATTATCGTTGGAAGAATTCGCCGGCGAATAAATGCCGACCCAGTCGAGCTGCACCGGTGAATCAATTCCTGACCATGTAATCGTGATCGGGTCGCCTGATTTGGGGATGACTTTCGGAGTGATCGAAATCGACGGCAGGGTTGATGAAGAAGAGAAAGGTGGAACAAGATAGAGAACGGGCAGAACTAACATCAACTTCCATCGGATCATAACTTCGATCAAAATACCAGATACTGGCTCGAATCTCTTTAATAAAAGGGTAAAAATCTAATCTAATCTTGAAAATATCAAAGAATCGCTGGGTTTTCAGGTGAAAATGGATGGAGGATACGTAGAGTAAAAGGCAAGAATTCCTTCAACATCGCCCGCCCACCTCGTCCGTGATCCAATGGTTGCTGTTATTGTAAAATCAATCAATTAAGCAGATTTTGCCAACATCGTTAAAGAATATTCCAAATTCCAAATTCCAACTGAAAGTTGCGAAAATATTTCTATTTTTATTTTTACAACAAAGTCAAATGAATTAAGGTTCTATTAAATTGAATGGTTGTATTAAATTGTGAGACGGTTTCACGATTCTTTATCTATGAGACGGGTCAATCATATCGATATACACAATAAAAAGTAATACTTTTAGCATAAAAAGTAATACTCTTTCATGGATTACCCAAATAAGAGATCAGTCTCACAAAATACGACCTGTGAGACCGTCTCACACAAATTTTTTGCCTAAATTGAAATATCTCAAAAGAATTTTTGTTGTTTATATAATCAAAATCATAAATTTTAAATCTATCTGTTTTATGTTTATACAGTATTTTATATTAATTAAAATTAATTTTTAATTTTATGTAATAATAATGTCATTTGAAATTTATTCTATTTTTTAATTAATATGTAACTAAGTAAAATATGAATTTAAAATTTAATCTTATTAATAATAAAATTATAGTCTAAATACATTGATGTCAAATTCATCTCCGAAAATATACTTTAAATATTTAAGAAAAAGAAAAATGAAAGAGTATTTATAAATAAATAACGATGATTCCGAATAGATATCTATCCGACTTTTTGGTTAAATTAAGATTAATACTCCTAAAAGGACAAGGTTTGTATTTGAAAAACTAAAATAAGAACAAGGTTACTTTTGACAAAATTGGTAGTTTTATGGATAAAATTATGTGTCTCGCACATGGATATTTATTAAATATTATATGAATTATAAAAAATAATTATATATTTAGATTGAAAGTTGAAATCGTTGTTTCCTTTATTGTTTCTTTTTAAAAATTCTTTTAATATTTATTATGTACTTATTGATAGAAAAATAAACATAGCATAGATGTCATAAAAAAACAAAAGGAAAATTCATTGTTTTGATTGTTTAGGACCGGTTTAAAAATTTATAGGGGTGGATAAACTCTTAGAATTATTTTTGAAATATTTAAGTTTGATATGCTTATCAAATCCGACTCAACAGTTATTAACTGTAAAAGTTAATTTCTTGATAGGACAAATGTGACCGTTCTACACTTTAAATATCAAATCCGACTCAACAGTTATTAACTGTAAAAGTTAATTTCTTGATAGGACAAATGTGACTGTTCCACTTTAAATATAATTTAAAGTGTAGAACGGTCCAGCTGAATTTGGATAATGATATAATCAAGCTACTAAGCTTTTAACAAGATAAACCAGATAAAGATAAGTGTGGTTATGAAAGCAAAGCGGAATATTTTTATATAAGTTCGAAAGTCTACGTATCTAATTCTTCCACTTAAGAAGTAATGCACTAATTAAAAGACTTTGGTTTACAATAGTTTGTACAATCAACTTAAATTAAGACTTATCGTTTAACTAAATTGAAACCTCTAGTGTCACTTAAACAATAATACAACAACTTTAAGTAATTGAATCATTAGATTCAAAAAACTCTCGGCAATGATTAAACAACAGTTTGAGAAGTTGCGAGAGACTTCGATTTGATCCTTAATTATCTGTAATAAACTTGACTGAGTGGACTTCTGAGCTGTTGAAGAATAATTCAAATAAGTTTGCTCAAAAATCTTCAGAAAATTGAGAGATTGTAATTTGTTCGACTGCCTCAAATGAATGAAGACAATCTCAATTTATAAATGCTCTTAATTCTAATGTTCAAAACTTTGCAATGTTCGACTTTTGATTTTTTTGTTGAAAAACAACTTTATTTTCGTCTTTTCTTGAATCATAGTACACTGCAGTATTGTTGATCGGGAGTTCAAACATTCTAGCCTAAGTCAAAATCAGATAAAGACTTGGTCATTTCCTCCACCGATGTCAAATGAATGTATGGGAGATGTCCATATGCACTTATGTATCTTGGTGGGAGGAGCAGGATGCACTAAGTTCTGTAAAAATAAAATAAGAATAATTAACATAATATTAACATTATTATTATTATTATTTAACTTGGGTTGGGCTTGGGAAAAGCCAACCGGATTTACTTCAGGAGGGTTGCCTGATCTGTCAATGTCATGGAAGTGGTCTCCGACTGGAGTTTCTTCCGGTTGTTGTGCATATCTTCAAATATTGAACCTTCTTCTCTGGCTATAAATTCAACAGGCCCAGTTGGAGCAGTAGTATTGAAGTCCCCTACCGGAGTTTCTTCAAATATAGTCTCAGGAGACACTTTTACAGGATTCTTCTCCGGCTGGTCTCCAATAACTTCTTGTAGGTAGGAAACCGCTTTCTCAATAGCTTCTTCGGTCTGGACTGCAACATGGATTTCTAGCAATTGCAATTCCTGCTGTCTGAGCTTTACGTTCGACATAGTGCAGAATATTTAAGATGACGACTGAGAGGGGCCAAAGTTATCGTTTTCTTTAAGATGATGACTCTCAGTTTCGACATAGTGCAGAATATTTTCTTCAAGCTTGACCACTGACTTGATACTTATCTCTTCAAGGACTGTTGAGAAGTGTACAGTTGTGAGGTAGTCTGACCATATATGAAAACTTCTCAGCCGTTGCTGCACAAACTCATAAACTTGTTGCACAACCAATTGTGGTCTGAGCCGCAGACAGAGAAACTGGTTCAGACACTATCTTCTTCTTCCATTTGTCTTTGGGATCAATCTTGAGAAGACCGGATTTTGTGGAATTGACATTGGGCTCCACAATTTTGCTCCTTCAGATAAATCGGGAAATGGGCACGATTAGGATAGGTGCAGGCCGGAGTGGCTCGGAGATGTGTTTCATCAACCAGATCTTCTTGTACTTGGGCCACTCATGAACCAGACCGGACCATTTATGTACTACAACTGGATATTTAACTGTGATATAATCTTGAAAGATCCGGTTGCAAATAATGCGGTTAAAACTACTTGAACTCCGGTTCCACCTCTTGTAAATACATTAAATAACGGGTGAGTCCTATAACAGTTTACAGTTTGTTATCACCAAGAGATTGCAAATCATCATATTTTATTTATTCCAAATAAATAATTTTTTAGTTTTTGCCTTCATCGGCTATTAAGTTTTAGATGGTTAAAAATCTGAAATTTTGATGGCAAGAGAAATTGGAAGTGATAAAAACAAAACATAGCATAACACAAATGCGTAATTTGTAAGTTCCTCGTTATTTTTCATCTCTTAATTTAATTAATTTTATTTAGTTCTATTTTGAGAAAGATTTGTCCAATTGTAAATCTACGTCTTTCATTTATTGGTTTTTTTTTATGATGATGATGATTTCATTTTTTTTTTTAATCTGCAAACATTATTTTAGTTTGATTAAAAAGGCATATTATTATTTTTTTTATATAAAAATACACATATTTTTTTATAAAATAGACATGATTTACCTATCTTAAAAAAGTGATAATTTCATATATTTTTTATCTACAAATATTATTTGAAATTTAATCAATATAAATATTTTATATTACTAATTTAAATAAATATTTTTATTAATAATTTATTTTATTGATCAATATAAATATATACCTTGATATTTTAGTTTGATTAAAAAAGACTAATTATTTCATTATACATCGCCTAAATCGTGCACAACATATTTTTTTCTCCTAATTAGAATATAAAATAAGGCAAAAACTTGTATGAGACAGTTTCACGGATCATTAGAAAAAAATGTTATATATTTTTTCTCTTAATTAGACCGTCTCACACAATTTTTTGTCAATAAATAAAATTATATTGATTCCACTCCATCACAACTTTAATTGTAACAATAACATTAAACCTAATTTTAATTACAAATTATAATAAATTTTTTTTGTTGTGATGTTATAATTTTAAATTTTATATATATGGTTGAGAATACTATTTATTAAATAGTCGGTCTAATAATAATTTATTATTATCAATAAAATTAAGAAGCTTTGACTCCGTTAAACTGGCAGTTACAAGAGATTACTCCTAATTAAATCAATTTTTTTCTCATTTACGCCCCTATGATATTTTTATGTTTATATTTATACTCATGATCATTCACCTAGTATATGTTCATTTACCTATATTGCAAAATTATGAATTCACAATGGGAAATTATTATTTATGTACGAATGGAAATTTTGGATTTTCTTTAGCCTTTTATGGTACCCAATATTGAAATTAAGCATTTTCAACATTCTGAAAAGTGAATCCAACATGTCATTTACAGCATCCTCAACATTAGTCTAATCAAGCGAAAATCTAGTGCATAACTTAAGAAGAAAAAATCAAGACAAATTACAACTCCGTACTAAATTCATGGTATTGCATCTAGATTTCTATAAAGGTAAAACCAAATCATATGAGTGATCAACTGATTGGGGACAAGGGTCAAGATCTAATTTCTCGTCCGAGCCAATCCAAAGCAGGATATGCAAAATACAGCACCAAGAATGCTGGGAGCGCAAAGAGAATCGTGATCACCAGGTATAGCATTAGGATGGTGGCACTAGTAGGTAGTGCGAAAAGAATGATAACAAGTAAGATAACCAATGGAAGCTTAGTTGTCATGTGGATGAAAAAGTCCAGGGATTTGGGAAAGGATATCTGGGGCCTAACGGGTAGTAGGCTATCACTGTTGCTGTTGAAGTTGCGGTTGCTGTTACTGCTAGAACTTGAACGACCAAGTCGACGCATCCTCCTGTGGGCAAAGCTAGAAGAGTAGTTTCCAATTATTGATGTGCACCTTGGAGACCAAACTTGTTGACGGTCTCTGCAGATAGAGGAAGGAGATTTTACCCTGTCGCCATTTCTGCTCTCAACCATCCAGAGAAGGAAGAAGTTTTTGCTAGGAAATTTTAGATTACCCTTGTAAACCAATCGAAATGTCAACAAATTGCACCAAGGACAAGAAATGAAAAGTGGAATCTGGATCTGTTGAGTGGAAAATTTCAGAGCAGCCCATCGAAGACCGAGGACACAATTCTTGCATATCGTGTGGCCACACCACAAAACATAGGGTACATTCTCGACAATGTTGAAAGATTCCCAGCATATGGGGCATTCCAATCCTTCATCGGTGCTCACAGTCGAAGCCGTCTCATCATCAGAAAAATCATGACAAGCTCTAACTAACTCAGCGCTGTTTTTCTTTGGTCCAAATCCTGCGATGGAATGTGATAAAGATCTCCACATAATGGCTTTTCGAGGAAAACTTCACCTTGTTCTGCTGTTTGAGCTATCGTGGACCAGATTCATCCAGATGATAACTTCAAAGCGACAAAATCAGGAACGGGAAGCTAAGCTGGTGAAGTTCATGCATTAATCCGTAGAGGCCATGTCTCAGAAACAAGATGCAAAACAAAAATGCAGGAAGAACTAAATTTTTAGCTCATTGGCATTCAAAATCTGTGCAGATCAAAACTGACTCACACATTTAGAGTGTGTAAATATGACTTGAGCTAATTAATTCACGGACAGGCAGGATTTCTCTCAACGAGTTCAACTATCATTCAACAATTTCGCAAATTTACCATCACAGATCATGCCAACATACCGTTGATTAGTCCAGTTAAAAATCATTCAAATATGAAATCGAAACTCATTAATCATAAATTCTCAGAAACTATAAATGAAATCAACAGTAACTTCATATAAAAAAGGGCATATCTGAACCGCAATCGGCTACATATGCACGTGAAGAAAGTAGCAGAGGAAACGAATCAGATGATGGCCATCCTCTTTTGTATGAAACATATCAAATCCTTGTAATTTTCCTAACACCACCCGCTGAACACCCAAAAATTTTGAGAATTTTCCTTCGAAAAACGAAATCATATCGACCCTTCAAAATCCTGCTTAATTTCAATTTACGACCGCTAAACAACGCCCATTTGCAAAATTTACAGCCAAGCCAAAGCAATTACAAATAAACCACAACTTCACAACCCTAAAGCACGATCACGAGCCAAATCAACAAATTCCATATTCCTCCCATCATTACACATATAAATAATAAACTTTAAAAAAGTCTGATTGACTGATTAATGGTTATCAAAATGCATGGCCATGGTTAACGCTTCCATTCGACCCCAAAATGCCATGAAACACAAACCTTTTATGCAACAATCAACATAAACAAACATATGATCACAAAATACATCCACTATTACATCATGGAACCACAAACAATCACCCAGGAAAAAAAAAACCTCTCCTCCATTCAAACTTATATGAAAAATGGGAATTGCAGGAAACGAGAAAATTTCGAGAAACTTACCGGAAAAGTGGCAGAAATTTGACGGTTTCACCTGGAATTAAGACGAAAAAGAAGAGATTAGAAGAGAGCGAGAGAAATGCCTCCCTCTCTCCTCTCTCCTCTCTCCTCTCTTATTTGGAGAAATGATGAAAGAATTGGAGACTGCTTGAAAATATATTCAACTCGCAGGGTAATTGCCACAACGACCAGACGACATCGTTTAGCAAGTGCAGGGAGAGTTAACGGTTCGGTGCTACATGACGTGTTCCGTTAACCTCCCTGTGGTAGACAAAGGTAACGAGTGCCGGGTGCGGCCAATACGGAGAGCCCTCAAAATAGGTTGATCCTGAACATCCCACCCGTCAAATAAGCAAGTTGAATCGGAAATTTCTAAACCTCCAAATAATGGATCATCTCGTCCCACTAACTCATTTTGACAGTTTTATCAACAAGTGCATGAATCGTGAGGGCTACTTCCAAGTTCTACGACTAGGGATGGCAATGGGAGGCGATGAAACGGAGACGCCTTTTCCAACCCTGTCATTAAATCTAAAATTAATCTTCATCATCGTCTAAAAGCCCGTTTGGTGTAAGAAGCTACAATTAAAAAAGTGCTTTTTTAATTTTTAACTTGTTTGGGTTGGCTTCTAGTGCTTAAAAAAGCACTTATTTAAGTTGAAATTAGAGCTTTTTTAAAATCCCTATTTTAGAGCTTTTTTCACTAACTTTTTTAATAACCTAAAAAACAACATCCACCAGTAGCCTCCTCTCAATCTTTTCTCTATTATTCTACAAGGTACAATTTTTTTTTTCCGTCGAGGTTTTTGTTCGTTCATTTTTTTCTGCTTTCTTTTTGCTGCAGAATTTACACTCCCTATTCATTTACGTCTGTATTACGTATTGTGAATTAGATAATTATGTTACAATTCGGTCAATGATCCGATAAATCCAGGAAGTCAGGAAGGGGAAAGTATTTGCTTATTCCATTTTTTTGCAACTACGTATATAATATTCATCAATTCTTGTGTATTACGTATATAATATTATATTAATTAAAATATGTTATATACCATAATATTACTGTAATATTATTTAATCATTGTTTGTATTACTTTTTCATTTATGATATTGTGAATTAGATAATCTATTGTTTTTTATGTTTTATTTTTTGATTATAGAATGTATTCGAAGTTAGCTCCTAAACGAGGATTATCAAATCCAAGTCAATTACCTAGATATATGATTGAGACTGTTGAACCTGGATTTGTTGCTGATGGGAATAATAAGGCGGATTGGACTGATCAGAATACCGAAATATTTTTAAAAATTTGTGAGGAAGAAATTGAATCCGGCAATAAGCTTACCAAACATTTAAACAAAACGGGGTACACAAATTTAGTTTCAAAATTTCATGAGAGAACGGGACTTTCTTTGAATAAAAAACAATTCAAAAATAAATGGGATTCTATGAGAAAATATTTTGCACTGTGGGCACAACTTATTGGAAATAATGAGACTGGCCTTGGTTGGGATCATAACAAGATGACCGTGCAAGCTGATAATAGTTGGTGGGAGGATAAGATTAAGGTACATAATTTATATACTACATTTTAAATTTTTAATTAATTATTTTTATTTATTTTTTGTTACGTTGCAAATTACAGAAAAATCCCGAGTATGCAAATTTTAGATTGAGGGGACCCAAGAATTTAGATTTATTGGAAAAGATATTTAAAGGTTCCATAGCAACTGGCTATGCTGCAATAGCACCATCAGAGGATCAACCAATTCATAATAATTTCAACGATGATACAAATGATTGGGATGTTCAGTTAGACGGAGAGTTTCAAAGTGATGTTTATATTAATGTTGAAAGCCAAGAATTGATGGAAAACTCAACAATGGGAGCTGACAGCTCTATGCAGCAAAGGAAGAGAAAAAGAAGGGAGAGTGGAGAAAAAAGAGGACCCATTGCCACTAGGTTAGCCGATCAACTTGATCGTGTCCTTCAAGAATTTGAGATTCAAAAGTCTATACACGAAACACCAAAAGATGATCCATGTAGCATTGCAAATTGTCTGGAGGTTCTTCGTAGTTTGCCTGGTATGGTGGTTAGCAGTGAGCAATTCTTCATAGTTACTAGAGTTTTGGGTAAAAAGCATAATAGGCAAACATTTATCGGATTGAAGGACTCGGAACTGCAGCTTGGTTGGGCAAAGACATTCACTAAAGATGATTTGAAGCGTTGTTAACATGAGTTATGTTTTTAGGAAAAATACTTGAATAATGCACTTTTTTTTTTCTTTTATTGATTGATGAGTCAACTTTACTAAGTAGTATGTTTAAATTTTTAATGCAATAATCTTAAACTTTCAATGTTTATTGTTTTTTTATATATATTTATCTTTATTCATATATTTTCACAGGATATCTGCGAGTTCAGGGTCCACTATATCAGATAACTCTGTGCATCAAGTGATTCCGACATTTCCGTTGATTCTATTACAAATACACACGTCTCTAAGAAAAGAATGGTTTTGTTATCCTTGTGTGGTGTTACGAATTATGTTGTGAAATATATTGTTAAAGAAAAATGTAGGACATCGTGGTTATCAGGGTCTCAATGGGTGGCAGAGATATTGAATGGTAATGAAACACGATGCTTTGAAATGTTTAGAATGAGGAAACATGTTTTTTATAAACTATGTGACGATCTACTCCAAAGATATAGCTTACAGCCAACAAAAGGAGTTGATATCTATGAAAAGGTGGGATTATTTTTGTACGTGATGGGTCAACCTGCTTCAGTTAGAAATGTTCAAGAGCATTTTCAACACTCGGGGGAAACTGTTTCAAGACAGTTTCACAGCGTTTTAGAGTCCATATGGAAGTTGTCGAGAGATATCATCAAACCTATCGATCTTAATTTTACAGATGTCCCTGAATATATTAAGAATGACAAAAGATATTGGTCTTATTTTAAAGATTGTATAGGGGCTATTGATGGCACACATATATGCATTCGTGTTCCGCCTAACAAGCAAATAGATTTCATTGGAAGAAAAGGGTATACTTCAACAAATGTTATGGTTGTATGCGACTTCGACATGTGCTTTACTTTTGTATGGGCTGGTTGGGAAGGTTCTGCTCATTATTCTAAAAATTTTAAAGAGACTATGCGCAGAGATAGATTGCATTTTCAACTCCCACATGAAGGTTTGATATTAATATATCTTATATGTTTTTTTAAATAATTGTTAGATAAATATTTACACTTTAACTCTTATTTTTTGCAGGTAAATATTATTTAGTTGATGCAGGTTATCCTACTTTCAAAGGCTTTATGGGACCGCATAAAGATACTAGATATCATTTACCTCAATTTCGATTGGCTCCAAAGTTCAGATCAAAAAATGAAGTATTTAATTATCATCATTCCAGTTTAAGGACGGTTATTGAAAGAACATTTGGAGTGTGCAAAGCACGATGGAAGGTATTACAAAATATGCCCACATTTTGTCAAGATACTCAATTTAAAATTATAGTGGCATGTTTTGTTTTACACAATTTCATAAGACGATACGATGCGACTGGAGATATTCTTGAACAACTCGAAAATATTGATGATTTACAAGAAATCGAGCAAGATGGTGAAAATGTTTATGTCCATGACAGAGGTACAAGATGACAAGAGCCAACACAAGAAAATATTACGAAAATGAAAGAATTGAGAGATGACATAAGAAATTCACTGCCAATACAAGGTCGACATTGAACTATTAGTTTTTATTTAAATAAATTAAAGTAGAATGTAAACATTAACATTGTTATTAACAATTGTTTTTATGGTTTTTAAGATTTCAATATTTTATTGTTTTGGTATGGATTTAATTATTTATATTTATACATCACACTTGTTTAGAAATCCGTTATAAAATATATATATAAATTAATGATTTAAAAAAACACTTTAATGATATGTATCCAAACACATTTATTAATTTAAAAAGTGCTTTTTATCTATTCATCCAAACACAATATTAACACAACTTTTACTTAAAAAAGCACTTTTAAAAACCAACTTTAAAAAGCACTTTTTTAATCAAAAAACTTTTGATACCAAACGGGCCCTAAATCCTTGCATTTTCTAATCGGGATTCCTTGTCCTTGTGAGAATGAAATCTTCATCAACACTTAAGCCTTGGAATGGAAATGGGGTGCGGCGAGTTTGTCTTTCTCATTTCTACCCTATGAGGATCCACATCACCATCATCATATCTGCTTCAAATATCGTTGAATTAGTCAAACAAGTCTTCATATCTACTTAAACAATATTGATTAGAGAATCCAATTGCATATATAAATATTAATATTATTTAAACAATACAAACATTAATAATTCATGATTTAATAAAGAAAAAAATGAAACCGCATCATTATAATGGGGACGACGGGTTGGATCGCGAACGAGATTTGAGAGTTACTGATTGGAGTTTTTCTTCACAATTACGTCAAAAAAAATTTAAAAAAAAATGTCATATTTATATGATAGTTAATTATATATATTATTTTTTTTAATCCATGTGCGGGTTTTATTAATTAAAAAAATAAGATAAGACTATTTTTTTTTTGTCTTTTTTAACCATATATTAAACAATCAGCTGCATGCATTATCAAGAGTAATGTATTTCGATTTTAGGATGAATGGAGGTGCTTATGACTTGTTGAAAGATTATTATTGCGTTTCATTTGCTTATTTTCTGTCTTTTCTAACCATATAGTTAATGAAATTATTAAACCAAGAATATTATGTAAAATGAATTACTAATTCAGGAAAATTGAAAAAACGAGACTTTGAATCTAGAAAACGCGATAAAATGGTGGACTAATGTGAAATTATCAGTATGACTGAATCAAGAAAATATATTCTATATTATTAAATTTGAGATCCTTAGAGTAAATATCTTAGATGACATCAAAATATTTAATTCCATAATTACCCTTCATACCCTGCTAAAAACATCATCAAGTCACTCGATATTTTATATATAAAAAATATAAACAAAACTTCCCTTGTAAATCGAACAACTCTTCTAAATTAAAAATAATTATATATTAATTATTTAATATTATTTGATCAAATTAAAAATAATAATAACACATGTAAAACATGTGCATCTTTCACAAGTATGTATAAATGAAAGAGTAAGTTGGGACAATTGGAAAATGAGGTGAACTGAATCGGGAAAATGCAATAAAATTAGGACTATTTAGAAATTATCAAAATAATTTAATTTGATATTTTGGTAAAAAAAAAAATTTATTTTATGTATTATTTAAAATACTTAATTTTCCTTGCTAGTCTTATCACTTACCACTTCACACGGGAGTCCACTACGAGAAACCATGGCTTCCTCTCTGCTCGCGTCTTCTTATCTGAAGCCATCGCCTCCGAACATCGTTACTACGACCAAATCTACGGTCCCTTTTAAGCCTTATCAAGAAAAGTTCTTGCCATTCGTTTATTGCAGGATAAAACTTGAGCAGCTGCCAATTTCCATGGTAAATGCCCAAGAGTTAGTACACTCTACATCCCTCGTTCAAATCATGGTTCAGAAGTCTGCGATTACTGTTGCAGCATCTCTTGCTGTCGTTTTCTGCTCCGGAACAGGTGATTGATTACCATCTTATCTTGGGGATTTTATGCACTTCATTACGCTGCATGGGTTATTTTCAATTTGCATCGAGTGTGTTTGTAAAAAGTCCCAAATGTATAAAGTGTGGTTGCTAGGATGTTTTCTGGAGATTTTGTTGGCAATAAGCAATTCTTAGAACTTCATGGTTAATTCTTGTGTTGGGAGAAATTTAAATTTGAAGGGGGCGATTGTCAATCTAATCAAATTCAGTTATTCAGTTTGTTTGCAGTTTTAGTGAGGGAAAGACATAGGGGGGAAGTTTTAAATATAATGTGCAATTACACTAAAGATATAATTTTTCACCTCCATAAAAAAAACTTTAAATCCGCCCTCCTAAATTTCGAAGGTCTATTCTCGTCATCTGTTCCACAATTATTTGAGTTTGTTAACAAAACATTGTGATTGCTTATTTGCTTCACATGATTATCACCAGAGTCTAGATGCCACGTCCATCCGGTGATTCAACTGTCGTTATTTGCATACATGAATGCATTATGAACATGTTCCAGTTAGTGTCTATATGTGCTCAGTGATGTTCTACTGTCGGCGATGACATTTATTGAAGTTGAATTTGTTGATAGCTGGATGATTCTCTTTCTCTTTCATTTTTGTTACTGTTTTAGTCGAACAAGATGTGAGTTTTCTTTTCACTTACATCTGTTGCAATGATCCTGGCATAGGTGCCAGAAAATAATAAAATATGTAGTTTGCAGCTCATGCTGGAATATTTTCGGGTTTCTCTGGGATTGAATCAGTTCCTGGTCCTCAGTTGCCTTCCATTGATTTTTTAACCCGCTATAACGGTATGTACTGTCACAATTCGTTCTCATTCCAAAGGAGCTTGCTACATAAGGCTTTGTTCGTGAATTTACACCATCTTTTGATTATTTCAGAGGAAAATCAGAAAAAGTATGCTGAAAACGACGCAAGATTCAAAGAATCTCCCATCCTCAAAAAATTGCTGGAACAGACCAAATTAAACAAAGAAAAGTAAGCATTCTTCATCTCCGAGTCTTTTTACATTGTAACAACTTCAAATGAAGATACCAAAAGTACTCAAGATTGATTGCTCATAGGTGATCAATGTTATTAGACACATATGATTGATTTCACCAAATCATCATGACCAAGATTATCCCTTTTCAGGGACTTCACTTTAATCAGTGAAGGATTGCGGAAGGTAAATTTTGGTGTGGGATTTCGCAAGATAAAATTAAATGGAGACGAACCAAATTTAATAAAGGCGCGAGGCACATGTGAAAATTTGCATTAGTGGCAATCATATTTTTATCATAATGTTTTTTTTCAGAAACCGGCAACAAATTCTTGATAAGTATTGTGTTCGAGGAGCTGAATGGGGAGTCGGAGATTGCTCTGCGGAGGCTATGTCCCCGGAAGAAAGAGACAGGTTTATTTCCATGCTGAAGCAAAAGGCTGGAATGGAATAAAACATAGCGGTTGTATTTACATTTGTAAATGAGGTGAAGTATCTGGTTGTGCTAGATCAGAACAAACATACAAACCTTCATTATATTGCATGCATCTGAATGATACCATTCAGTGAACAGAGATTTAAAGAGTTTGACTTGTACTTAATGAGATTGTTGGTTATTGATTCACTTAGAATTGCTATTTTTTTATTCATGTGAAATTTTTTGGTATTCAATATCTTGTGAATCGAAATTTACTCATATTTATATTAAAATATTAGCTTAGAAAATCTATTTGTAACGACTTGTGCTAATAAAATACTACTAAATTTTTTATTTTTTTTATAAACTATTTTTCGGAAATTACATTTAAGCGCATGCCAGCAATAACAGCTGTCAATCACACATATTAAATAAAAGTATTCAACTACTCGTAAAAATAATGCAGTCAAAAATAATATCTCATCATCAAACCCTAGACTGTTATTTAAAATAATTCAAATATGCGATATGCAAAGTCCTGTCATCCATCAACATATAAAAGCGAAGTGTATAAAAATATCCATGTTTATTTCTAACTCATAAACATAATGTGCAGAAAAATATGGTCCTCGGGTTAGCGTGCGCACATCCAACCTCGCCTACTCAGTCTTCGGCACCTCCAGTCTCCATATCAATATGCTCATCTGCATCATTCACACCTAGTGAGTCTAAAAACTCAAAACGTTGGAAACGTTATAGCAAGTACATATACATTACACACAACCGTGAAATATACTGTAATTAAAATACATTTCATGATCTCAAAAATATAAACATAAACATGACATGTCAAAGCATAAACGTGTTCATCTCGCATCATATCGACATATATGTGTTCAATTTTCTTTATTTGAATTCTGTTCATTAGTTGTGACTTTCGTATCAGGTCTAGTCGATGGATCCATCTACGTATAACTGCGGTACTCGGCGGTCGGGGACATCAGCGACAGTATTACCCATCTATCGAGCATTGGCCTTACATTTTCGTGTTCGTATTAGTCACAACCAACTCCATTCCTTCAAAAACAGGTCATCGTATTCATCACTTACAAAAAATATGTATATATGTAAATCTTCTTCAAACCAAGCATGCAACGTGTTTTTCGTATTTTCATAAACATTCATGTTCATGATATCATATACATTTTAAACATGCAATTTTAGTGTTCAAGACACTGCTAGGACCGCTACTCAACTCGGGTGCAAAATGATCATTTTTCTCTTGAAAATCATAATTGACCATTTTACCCCTGGACATCAAAATTTCGACCCGAAGCCAACCAAATTCATTAAAGCACCTCGAAACATAATTATAATCATTTCCTAGACGTAACCTCCAGCCCGTTTCGTAACTTCTATGATTCGTTTTAAAACTTGGACCGGGGTCCCAGTTTCAACCCGAATCAACTCAAAACTTAACCAGACTTTTCCAAATTTTAACCACAACTTATTCACACCCTACCAGCTCCTAAACAACACAATTCCAGCCGTTTTGAACCCTTAAAACCCGCTGCCACTTGCTGGAAATTTCTGCACACATGCACAGAAACCCTAGTGCGCTAAACCCTCAAATTTTCGACCCTAGACCTAACCAACCCGAACCAGCCTTGAACCAATGTTACCTAGGACCAAGATCAATCCCTGGACTCCCTCCTGGACCGACCTAACCCACGATTACAGCCCCTGCACGCTGGCCTACCCAACTCGCCCCCCAAACGCAACTAGCTTGCACCCTCGATCGACTCACGCCACGCCCTACAGCCAGCAGCCCATGGACCCTTCCCAACCTCGACATGGACCCACCAGGGTCTGAACCACAGCTTGGACCGAGCCCGCGCACGATGCTCCCAACCCTTTCATTCGATCTAGCCATATCGAACCTTAACCCTAGAACAAACCCATCGGCCCTTGCATGTTTCAATCCTCAAAGCCGACCTTCAGTCCTAGACGCCTTCCAACATGATATAACACATCCCTTACACCGAGACCAAGTAGCCCCTTACACACAAGCAAGAAATCATGAGCCTCATGTCAAGAATATGCATATATTTTTTCGTGTCAAACGTGTATAAAACCACTGCAAGCTGATAGGTATGATATTTATTCTGCATAAACATACAAATAAACATATATTGATGTGAAGGATGAGAAAAAAGAAGTATAGGGCGTGCCTATGCGTATAAACGCTCGAAAACTTAAAGATACTCGCGTAGGACGTGCACTAGAGAGGAGAAGGATTTCTTTCAATGGTGTGTGTGTGTTTTTTTTCAAAAAATAATTAATCATTAAAAAATAAAAATATAAAGATAGTATCTTCACAATAATATTAATGAAAATATGTAGCATATTCGTTAATAATACGTTATATATTAAAAATCGATTCTAAAAAATAATAATTTATTACAATTATACTTTTTTTAAAAATGGAAACTATAGGCTGAGAATAAATCATATAACAATTGGAATGCCAAAATTTTTAATTATTTCAGCCATAACAATTCTAAAGAACCAAGCAAAATCTTCAACATCATTTCTTGAAATAAGAATCGATTTTCATATCTCATAATTAGGAGGGGATCCTATGTAAGGGCAAGCCTGGTAGAATTTTTTTAAAATGATATGATTTACATGTAAAAAAAAATTGTAAGAAATTTTTTAAAATGATAAAATAATATTGCACATTTGACACTGACATATACTTTGTTTCCTGCCCAAAATCACCGAATGAAAATAATATTGCACATTTGAGGCATATAATAATATTGCACATTTGACGTGGCATATTTATCTGAGCAAAAACTTGTGTAAGACGGTCTCACGTGTTGTATTCTGTGAGACAGATATCTTATTTGGATCATCCATAAAAAAGTATTACTTTTTATGCTAAGAATATTATTTTTTATTATGAATATCGGTAGAATTGATCGGTCACATAAATAAATATTCATGAGACCGTCTCACAAGATATCTATTCATTTATCTGAGTTTGAAACTAAAAAGTAGATTTTTTGTTAGACGATTTTACGGATATGTATCTCTGATCTACTCGATCTATATTTGAAGAAAAAATAAGATTTATATTTTTTATGAATGTGATCATAGCAAAAATCTTTTTCATGAAATTGATTCGTGAAACGATTTTATAAGAATTTTTATAATAAAAAAAATGTTCACGATATGATAGCACTAGTTGCTTTGTGGTGTGCTTATAATATAAGGTACAACCACAAAATGCCTAACGAGAGTTGCTGGAACCAATGACATCCAAGGGCAAATCCGTCAACACGTCTAGTTTCAGATAAACACGACAAAATTCCACAAAATAATGGCCAAATTAATAATTCCAAATTCCAACCACCACCTCCATTTTCTGCCCCAAGAAAATTTTCCGTCTCATCATTACTTCTCATTTCTGAAGCTCTTGCCTCTTTGTGGATTTCGTGGCGTTGCTACACATATCTCTAATCCATTCCCAGGTATGATAATTCGAATTATATTTCATTATTCTTGTTCATATCATGTGCGGAAATCTTGTTTTGCTTTTTGTTTTATGTGTGTGTGTGAGCGCGCAACATAAATTTGTGTTAATTGATTTTTGTGGTTAGGGTTTTCGAATTTTCTATGATTTTCTTTGAATGGTTCTGTGAATGATGCAAAAGGTTTCAGAGCTGTTGAATTTTATTACATGTTGACGATCGAGCTTTCATTGAGGTGTCATCTTTCGGAAATGGCATAAAAAGATTGAATTTCGATTGAGATTGAAAGAATAGGTGCAGGTTATCTGATAGTTTTGATGCTAGTGGGGCTTGTGCTTTATTTTATTTTTTTAGTTCTATTTGTTTTTTTCCCTGTGCGAGCCATTGTTGAAACCAAGGTTTCTGTTTGTTTTTGGCAAACATTGTGAAGGGGTTAATTATATGTCGGCTGGTGAGCGACGAAGGTGAACCTTGGGGCATAAACTGTGTATCACGCTGGGGCTGTGATTACTAACAGAGGTGGCATGCCAACGGATAATGTGGATTCTGTGGTGACACTAGATCAAGTTCCACGCTGGAGTGATTCTGAATATCGATACTCATATGAGAACGAAGATCCTGCCTTTTCTAATTCATGTTTTGCGGACCCTTTGACATCTGCCACTGAGGGAGAGAATGGTGGAAATGGGATGGTATCTAGATTTCCCGTGGATCAGGAAATCAACTCAAAGATATATCTCTGGAGGGGAAACCCCTGGAATCTCGATGTGGAAGCTGTAATTAATTCATCCAACGAGGTGAGTGGTTGATTCTTTATGACGGTAACTCTTTATATCTGTCATTGGGAACTTCATGATGTGACAGTTCCTTCAGATGGTGACCTAAAATTGTTGTTTTTGAATGTCTGATCTTTCCATTCTTGTTCATCCAACTTTGGAATGATAGTCATTGGCCAGCTTATTTGTGTACTTATGTTTGTGAGAACTAGCGACTGTACTTCGAGGTTTATTTAGTGTTTGCTCATCTGTATGTATAACTGCTTTGGTAATTATGTTACTGGTCCTGCAGTTAGGGGATGGTCTCATAATCACATTGTTATTAGTCCTCTAGGATACATGGTAATGAATATTCTCACCATGTGTTCCTCTTTTCCAGAATCATGATTACATCTATATCTGGGAAGTGATCTTAATATGCAATAACTTTCCTGCTTAACATGTAGATAATATCGACTTACTGTCATTTAAGAAATTTTTTCACACCAAACTTATAAATTTGTGACCTTTACCGTTCAATCACTGCTTACCCATGTGGCCATCCCCATTGAACCTTAAAAGCTGTGAAATCCGTTTTATTTAATGGATGTGATACAGTTGTCTTCACGATTACCTAAGTTACTTCTTTTCTGTTTAAGTAGGTATTTGAGACTTGAGACTTTTACACATATGCCATTGGTTGTTTCTTTCTCGATTGCATTTCAGTTGGATTTCCTCCCACCAACTACATGTTTTATGGATGTTATACAGAACCTAGATGAAGCACACAGCAGCCCTGGTTTGCATGACGCAGCTGGACCTGGTCTCGCAGAAGAATGTGCTTCATTGGTAAGCTATACTGAATTATCTATAATTGTGCATCAGCACATTTAATGTTAATGAAATCATTTTGTGAAGACTTTTTTCGGAAAAGACGTACATTGTAATTATATTTTATGTTATTTTAGTATCATAGAGAATTTCCTCGACTAGATTACTTGGTCTAGTGCATATATGTCCTGCACTAAATACAGGTGTTTGACATTAGCATGAAATCTAATCCAAAACCTTTTGGTTTTTGGTCAAAGTTGTTCTTGACATGGACATGTCCAGGGGCAGACCATGTACCCTAATACTAGGATGTCCAAAATGTTTTGCATAACTTTGACGACTTTAAATTATTAGACATATCTAATCACAAGTAAGGTTATATTTTATATTCTTGGAGGGCAGCCATTGCTTTCTTTGTAGAATTCAATATTAGGGATTTTTGTCTGGTTTGGATCATGGCAGTTTTTTACATGCTATTTGGGTATTTTCTACTGAAATGGGTACAGGGTACATCTGGTGAAACTCAATTTTCAGGTGATGGAAAATTTTGGAAAAGTTTATTGTGTACAAATACAAACTCATGGTGATTGTTTTTACCTCCGCAGGGTGGCTGCCGAACAGGGATGGCAAAAGTTACTAATGCGTATGACCTTCCAGCAAGGTGATTATGTTGGAATATTGTTCGCAGATATACCTTGTGTTAAGATTGTAATTTATCTTTCACAGTCTTCATTATACGGCTGCACTTGTACTCTGTGGGATTTGAACCTTCTGAATATGAATGAAAAATATTCCCAAGCCTAGTGGTGATTGAAGATTGCCATTAAGAAATGAAGAAATTGGCTGCGCTTCATTATCAAAATCTGGATGAACAATTTTTTACCAATAGACATCTCCTTTTATTATGGTGTACATAATTCATTAGGACATTGGTCGTACTTGAATATTAGTTTATTATGTGGATAAGCATGTACATTTACCCTGTTGAAGTCACTGTCTCTTTAGGTATAGATGGAAGTTGTATCATGAATGAAAAGTTTGAAGTTTTGTACTGCATTTTTCTTGTTTTCCGCTCTTGTAGTTACATCTTAAACTTTGGAAATTTGAGGTGAATAAGATGGGGAATTAATCTTTTTCCATGTTATACTTTTCTGGCGCTTCTTTGGATTTCATCTTTAAAATTAATTGCCAACTTCTTACTCAATAGTGTAGTTGCACGTGATATGCAGGAGGGTGATACATACCGTTGGTCCCAAGTATGCTGTAAAATATCATACAGCTGCAGAAAATGCTTTGAGTCATTGCTACCGCTCGTGTCTTGAACTTCTCATTGAAAATGGACTTCAGAGGTAGTTCAATCTCCAGACATTGCAATCAGTAATTTTGTTTTCTTGGTTTAAGTTCTTTTATATTATGAATATAGCATTGCTATGGGATGTATTTATACGGAAACCAAAAGTTATCCTCGAGAACCGGCAGCTCATGTGGCAATACGTAAGTATCTTATTTTTTCTTCCCAATATTTCATCACTTCTATTAAAATCTCTTTTAGATTTTTTCTGTGTGTGCTTTCTACCTTTCTATTTTTGTTACGTTTACATATGTCTTGACGTTCAGTTTATGTTTGTGAGCATTCTTTTGACATGCTGTTTCCTTCTTATGTGTCTTGCTGTGACCAACTTTTGTTTTCTTTGGCTAGGAACTGTGAGACGATTTATTGAGAAACAGAAGGATAAAATCCATGCAGTTGTATTTTGTACTACAACAGCGTCCGATACAGAGATATATAAGAGGTTAATAGATGGAACTCTCACTTTGTCAGATCTAGGGATGAATGTGTTATTTTTAGCTGACGAAAATCTTGTCTTTTAGTTCAAGATTACTTAATGCTTTGAATTTGGAATGCCTTGTTACTTATTAATGTAGATTGCTTCCACTATACTTTCCACGAGATAAACACGAGGCGGAAATAGCTATTTCAAAGCTTCCGGCCGATGTTGGAGATGAAAATGGTGAAACAGTCATCGATGAACGCAAAATCAGAATCAAACCTTTACCCAATTTGAGGAAGAGTGGTCCAACTTCTACGCAAATATTAACTGATCTTCCAGTCAGTGGTATTGGAATGGCTAGACAGTGAGTAACTTCTTCCACTCCCTTCGTTGTCTCACTGGTGTGCTCATGCAAAAAAAAAAAACATGCTTGAGTTTTTAAAGTCATTTGTAGATTTCTAAAAAAAATGCTTTTTCCCCATTTATTTCTGGTCCCTGTCTCAGCTTATTCATATTGCTTGGATTTTTAGAAACTTTCTTATTACCTTCTTGCACATTAACATCTTGTTTCGTAAAATCACTTTTTTGGTAATTTCTCTGCTTGTTGATATTATCACAGATGTGTTGCGAGGATGCTATCTATCTAGTTTATGATGTTCTTTTCAATAAATTTCTCAAGATTCCATGATTTTAGGATCCTGCATGTACATTAAATACATTATGTCTATTCAGTATTTGATTTGTGTCTTTTATGCATCTTATGGAAACCTTTAACTATTGTATTCCAATTCTTTAGAAGCCAGCTTCTTTTTTTGTCCTGTGGTTAAGAGGCTTGGCTTTTGGTTTGTCATTCGTGGATTATGCTAAAAGATATTTTGAAAACAGGGACTCGTCGTACTTGGATTCTTATTTAGACCCTGCCTTTATGTCCTTGATAAAAGATCCAGATCAGAGACGCAGAGAACAGTGGCAAAAGGCAGCACAGGCACAAAGTGGTTGGAATTTTGCCAAAATGCTTGGATATGGTGATCTTGGGGGTCATCCCTTGTCTGCTGCTGAAGAATATTCTCTTCATTCTAGATATCTATCAAAAGCCAATTCACTCAATCTTTCTGAAATTGCCGAAATGAAAATTGTGTAAGTGATTGTAAAGTTGGCGTATGAGATGTTGATATGCATATGCAGTGTTTTCTTTGGCCTCCTTATCAGAGGCTCAGGCTGTCATGGAGTTACTGCATGCGGATTTTGTCTCATATTTTCATGGTCTACACAGCAATTTTTTTTAAAAAAATTGAAGGAATATGATGAACTAGATGTATGTGCCTCTGGTCAATGTTGATTCTGCCTGTGTTTAGTTGTCATTAAATGCATCAGCTTGTGATGGATTCACATTAATTAAGAACTAGACTCGTATAATATGGGCTGATAATAAATTTATCAGTCTGGTTATGTATTACAAATTCTGACTTCACTCTATCAACACCATGATCTTAATATGCCACTTTCAACTTTATTTCAGTTACCGAGGTGGCGTTGATAGCGAAGGCCGTCCAGTGATGGTGGTTGTTGGAGCACATTTTCTACTTAGATGTCTTGATCTAGAGCGGTTCGTGCTATATGTCGTAAAGGTGAACAAGTAGTAACTGTTTTTAGTTAGTTTTGTCATAACTTTGAAGTATTATGTGCTCGTGAAGTGTATTGTCTCAAATCCGTGTTCCTATATTTCCTTGAATTGTTGGATCTATGCTTTATCACTTTTGCAGCTTTATATTGTATGCTTCATTTGCATTTTCAGGAGTTAGAGCCCTTAATACAGAAGCCTTACACCATAGTTTATTTCCACTCTGCGGCATCTTTGCAGACGTGGGTACTTTCTTCAACATTTTATGTTCTTTGCATAAGCTCACTGTAGCCCATACCGATTTATGACTTCTTTAATTTAAAATCTATATGTTGCTTTGATTCATTTATTCAATTTTGGAAACAACTCTAATTTTATTTTCTCGAATGGGAAAGGGGTTTAGGCAGGATCGTACCTGCAACCTCTCTCATTTTGAGAAGTGTTTGGTCTCTCAACAAAATAGGCAGAACAACTGACTTTGATGGAACCATTTCCTTAACTTTTGGTGGCCACTAAAAAGTTTTGTACATATGCTCCATTAAGGTTGCAACACTGTGCCTAAAATCTTCTAGTTACGACTTCGCTTCAAACTTTGTATTCCTTGGAATATACTAACTTCTCTATTGAGGTTGTTAGGAAATTTGCACAATTCTGCATGTTACTAAGCCAGTTTCCTCCAAAACCCAATGTCATTGATTCCGGCTTCACTTCATTTTTTTTTCCTGATTTGAGTTACAGGCAACCAGATTTGGGATGGATGAAGAGATTAGAGCAAATACTTGGTCGGAAACACCAGCATAATCTTCATGTACGTGGGATTAGTCTTCTTTTTTTCTCTCTACCCCTAATTTAAATTTTTTGTTTAACGAACAAACATTATCTCTAATATACTGTGTAGTTGTGTAGTAACCAAAAAACATAGTGTTTGTGTTGTCATACAATTTAGGAAGACGTGAGTTGCGCTTTTACCATTAGCTATAAGAATCCTACAATTTTTCATGCTGATTTGACACACTTGTGAACTAATGTCTGTTTCTATCATATAGGCAATATATGTCCTTCATCCAACCTTTGGGTTGAAAGCTGCTATATTTGGTTTGGAGTTGATGGTAGATAACGTGGTAGGCCTTAAAATCAATCGTTTTCCACTTTTTACTAGATTACGACTCGTTGCAAATATGATGTACTCCTTTTGGAGCTTATGAAATTGTAATGAACTCTTTTAGGTGTGGAAGAAGGTAGTCTATGTTGATCGTCTTCTGCAGCTATTCAGATACGTTCCACGTGAACAATTGACCATTCCAGATTTTGTGTTTCAGTGAGTTTCCATGCCTTTGATTTGATGCCTTCGTGTTGTTAGTTTCATTTAAACAATTTCTGTTACGATGAGCCATTACAGTTTTGCTGAGGCCATAAATATTCAAAGGGTGCAAGTCCTTTTTTAACACCGTCTCATGGATCGTCAATTTATTACGTCCCATCCCATTTCATGAAAATCATGAATGAATCCTAGAAAGTTTTTTCACGTAAAATCTGATGCAGGCATGATTTAGAAGTGAATGGAGGAAAGGGTGTCATTGTGGATCCAAGAACAAAATATGTTTATCAACGGCCATAAACTTACGTTACATTACATCACTGTCACTTTAAATTCAGCTCCGGGGAAGACAAAAAAGTCTGCAAGATTGTGTTTTTCTTTGATTCATTTGCACTTCAGGTTTGTATTTTTTTCAGCATTTTCTGTATCTATTTTTAGGTATGCTTTTTTGTATATCGAATAATTTTTCTGCTGTCATTTATGTAACATCCCTGTTGTTTCATCTGATATTGTTTAAAATATTCTCTCTTTTTTTGTCTATTTTTTATTGTTTATTAGCTCCAAAGCTTGAGCCTGAAAAAAATTCAGGGTATGATTATTTAATATAATCTAATCTAATCAACCATGGAATCAACTGAATTGTCTGTGTATAAATATGTGAAAATGATCCAAAATATTCAATACTGATCTGATAAATTTGACAACAATAATTATTATTTAAATTTATTTTTAGATATTTTTTATTCAATTTGGTTATATAATTCAATTTGGTTATATATGGGGATATAGGATCTATGTTTAATCCAGCATTGAGTCGTTTGAAAATTTATATTACGCGAAGTGATTCAAATTTTTTTCTCGCCAGAGCAAGTTTTTTGTAGTTGATATTATTGGTGTTTTTGGTATGAAATCTCCCTAAGGTTGGCCATCGTACTTCATGCTAGAAGTGTTCGACTCCCGGTTACAACTTAGAACTAAAAAAATGGACAGAACCGAGAAAATTTTCGGTTTTTCTGTTTCGATTATTTGAACAATTTTTCGGTTTTGAGTATATAAAAAATTCGGTTTTTCTGTTCGATTTTTGTTTTTTCAAGGGCCGAAAAGCCAAAAAAATTAAATTCTTCATTTTTATTGTATCATAAACCCAAACGTGTCAAAGTCTACACTTGAATAAACAAATATTTAATGTTTTGAAACTCCCCTCATCTATTCTGTTCACTTCCCTTGTTTTTTTTATCTCTACTTTTTTCAATTTTCCACTCTTCTCGATCAAGAATGAATCCAAGATGCTGTTTGCTCCAAAAAAAAAAATGTGTTGCTATCTGTTTGATTTGTATTTTATTTTTATTACTTCTAAATTTTTAAAATTTTGATTCTTCTCAAAGTTTTAAGGATTTTTTAAGCTTTAGAAACAATCCAATATTAATTAGTATTTTATAACAAATAGATCTTTTATTCAATTTATGCACGGGACAAAAAACGAACCATATTATGAAAATCCAAACCAAATCGAATCAAAATAAAAACAGTTCGGGTATCGGATTAGACATTTAGATAACCCAAAAACGAAAAACCAAACCAAAATAAACACCTCCTACTTGCTGGCAATGGGAATACAGACAGGTTGTATGGAAAACAATGATGTGTATATATAAATATATTCTCAAAGATGAAATGAGTTAACTTTATATCTAAATTATACAAGTAGGTAAACCAAAGTGAGCAATGAAGAAAGACTCAAATTATGATCTACGATGACATTTACAGGACAAACAACCTTAATCTTGAAATTATCGAAGACATGCACCCCACCCCACCCCACCCCAACCCACTCCACAGGATGTCTCCATAATCAAGAAACCAGGGCCTCTTCTCATTATTATGCTGATGCAACAGTAGGGGTATTGCCTACCGGAAATCTCTGTCTTCGGGGGCGTCTTGTCGTCTTTCCCCACCCGGTTAGGCTCCTATCCTCCAAACCAGATTCAATGTCATTCAGTTGGGGCATCAATGGAGCACAAACCGTGCTTGGAACGGTGGTAGTGACAGTTTCAACTACCAAGCGTCGCCTCCCTCTAGCACCACTGTTTCTGGTCCCGTTTCTTCGTGTCAATCCTAAATTCCACTGATGGCCTGTGGCTTTCATTATCCCTCCAAAAGTTTGAAGATCCTCAGTCACTTCGTGCCTTGACAATGATGTTAGACCAGGAAGTATGTCCCGCTGGAAATCCTTTCGCTGCCTTCCTCGCCTCGAATGACCCCTTCGTGATCTAGTTGCTAACATGTGGCTGGTCCCCTCATCTTTCTCTATTTGCACTTCGGGGACGAAGAGCTTAGGCACGTGGTCTTCTTTTTTAGTTTCCTGTAGTTGCAATGTCATCTCTTCGAATTCATCTGTCTCCTTGGAAAACTCTTGCTGTGGGAAGGCAACTCCAGCTCGCGATTCCTTACCAGATACATGTTCGAGTTCAACTGCACATAATGACATGGCATTTACAAACCAGAGGAGCGACTCAGCCAAGGCAGCTTCGGATACATTGACACGTGGACAAGATGATGATATGGAAAGCATTGCATCTGCGGCATTTTGAAGAACTTCATCGTGAATAGGTTCAGTATTATTTTCTGATACTGGAAATGATACATCTTCTGGCACCTTTTTTTCGGCCTCTGCGTCATCATCCTCGCTCTCAAGTAAAACGGGAGCTTCTAAATCTATCTCCAAAGTTACCTTGACACTGTTATTCTTGCTTTCAAACGAGAGCACAGGAGGGTCTTCACAATCACTAACAAAGGAGTTCAAATCAATGTAGCATGTGTTTTTTGTTGGTTTTTCCACAGTCGGTTCCTCATCAGCTATCTGCTCATCTGGTTCACACTCTACATTAATATCAATTATTCTGTTCACCCTTTTGGTGCTGACGATTGCAGCATAATTGACAATAGTAGATGCGGAAACACGGGATATCGGCTCCTCTTTTGGAGAAATCGTTGCAAAAAGGGGAAAACCAAGAATTTTCTTAACATTTTGAGTCTCGGCATTCAAGTTCTTCTCGGTAACTCGACAATCACTTGGAGCCAACGTATCTGTTGCTGTGACCGGTTGATTAAGATCTCCAATTGTTTCACGGCTACGACACAATTGATTGGAAGAATCCGGAACATAACTCGAGCATCTTTTATTGCCATTAGCTGGCTTAGGTCGAAGCCAAGGTAATGCCGGTAGATGATATTCCGATTTAATCTTTCCATGAGTCAAATTGAGATCTTCCACGATCACTATCTCATTTGGTGAGCTTGAAACAACCTCATTCAAGTTAATATCTAGTGCAGGCTTTGAATCTTCATGATACGATTCACGTTTTTCAAAAGTCCCAAATCCATTATTAGTCGAGCGGTCAGATACTACTTTATCATCCTTACTATATTTGAGAGAATCAAAGCCAGCCAACGGCAAGAGAGCTTGTGTTTCTTTGAATCCTGAGGCAGACCCATGGTAAAATCCATTTACAATTTTTCCTTCGCTCTCTAAACCTGGATTCAATCTAGAACTCGCATCAACTCGCCACTTTCCTCCAAAAAAAGGCTCATCCCGAGTCTGAGAAAATGACTGAAAACCTCTATCCACTGCCGCAGCTGAATTGAAAGGGGGTTCAAATGTAGTTAACTTTTGGGCAAAACCATTTTTTGACTTCGCCAAAGATGAGGTGGAATGTGTCCGTGAATTGGTAAAAGAAGGGGAACCAAAGAATGTGTGAGAGAGATCATGACTGTTTTCTGAAAAATCTGCACCATGGTGAGGATTGTCTCTCCAAAGATCTTGTCTACTACAAACAGGTGGAAATAATCCAGAAGGATGATTAACCTGGTCAAGCATAGGAAACTTATCTTGTCGCGGTGCTTGACTCATAGAACTGAGGTAGCTTTTGTTGAACCCTGAAAGATTGAAAAAGAAAGTATCTTAATTGATATTATATTAACAATAAATAATATGACAATAGTTGCATGAAAATCGCAAACAACAAGAAGGTTACTGTGACAGAGTTGTTTCATATGATTGATATACTAATTTCAAATGTTACTCCCAATTTACTTGGTAGTCCTGCAGTGAAGTAGCAAGTAAAGAAACTTCTCCAACCAGCTTAAATAAATTCACACAATAATGGAGTTTAACTTACACAATTGACAAGGACAAGGATGGATCATTTTGAAAAATAAAAAGAACCTTTATCAAACATTTACCTGCTTCATAGAAGTCTCTCTCTTTAACTTTACTTCCAATAGATGAGTTTAACAAAAATTTCTCATGGATTGCTCCTAGATGTCCAGCACTTGATTTAGCAGACTGATTCATCCGTTTAGTGTCTCCATTACTGGAATGACAACCGTGGAAATCAAAATGTGATGGAGCCATTGATTCTTCATACTGAAAGGGTTCATTCAAGTCAGCCAACCCAATCGAGCCCCTAAAACGAAAATTGGAAGCTGAAGCATTTATTGGAACCTTTACACCAGCTTGATTGTCGAGGATTAACTTCAT
This sequence comes from Primulina huaijiensis, assembly GCF_012295235.1. NCBI lineage: Eukaryota > Viridiplantae > Streptophyta > Magnoliopsida > Lamiales > Gesneriaceae > Primulina > Primulina huaijiensis. The sequence continues at coordinate 15,746,227 of NC_133311.1, read as the reverse complement.
GCTACTTTTTGCTGAAGTTGTTGAATTGTGCTCAAAGTGTCCCCCTTCTTCAGTATCTTCATACTCTTCAGCCGGACGATGAAGATCAAAGAGCTTCTTCCTCACCTTCAAAGGTCTTGAATCCAATCCTTCACGATCCTTTGAAGAAGACCCATTCTTGAATGGAAACTGACTGAGCTGAGTGTCGTTACCAATAGTACAACTCATGGGAGAATTAGCAACCTCGACCCCCAAAATAGTTGTTCTACCATAAGCAGAATTTGTCGTAGGAAAGCCTATCATTTGCCATTTTCGAGCATCTTCTGATGGCTTTTGAGACCCTCGAAGACTTGATGATGATGATGGCTCTATTGAAGCTTGTAGATGAAATTCTTTCCTTTTTACTTCTTCCATCATGTCTCTTTGAATTCTATATAGTCGGTGGAGTTCATGTACCTAGATGCCAAATAAAAAAGAATTTAGAAAGGATAAAGTGTGCCAAATCCACTCAAAGAACTATTGATAAAGGGATATAACATACAACTCCAATCTTGTTACCTGATTTCTAAAAACTGTCTCGTGTTCAAGCATTTTCCGCTTCAACGCATCCTTTTCATACCGTGGATTATCATCTATTGTAGTCCTCGGAGTGTATTCATTGAAATACTGCCCATTTGTTACTGTATTGTCTCCGTAAAATAAAGGCCAACTACTACTGCTAGAATCCTCATTAAGGTCTCTCATGAAGTAATATCCTGGCAAGCAGTTTTGTACTGTACTTTTGTTCCCATTCCTGCAATAGAACATTAATTTTCATTCCCACATTCGCGTTTGTGAAACCAGAACTACTGCCCCGTTATTTTCTAATTCACTGAAATTGTCAACAGCTTAAAATGTTAATTTACTTATGAAACCAGAAATAAATGCCATTCAATTAGTCTTTACGAGTACAGTGGGTTTGACACACTCGATGTACTGAGAACAAGACTTCGACAGTGAAGCGCAACAGAGCAAAATTTAAACATGGAACGGAAAGGCAACTGACCATCCAGCTTGAATTTCCAAAACTTAATGAACCGAGAACGACCAACATTCTTCAATTAACTAACTTCAATAAAAGTGGCTTTGCATGCTACGGTATGACAAACATGAAGCCAAGGCTGTTAAACCAAGGAAGACAATCTGTTTCCCAATTAAAAACTTTCTATTAAATGCATGCGAAGTAATTTCTCAACTTGAAGGTGACACCTCAAACATGGCACTAACCAGAAAATCAAATACTCAGTAATCTATTTTTCTCTGAAATTGAAAATCCCACCATACGAAAGGAGGAATGCTTTCTAGTCACAATTGTTTGACAATATATATATAAAATTAAAACAACCAAAACAATGAAATCGAAACCACAAACTTCCTATTTGGGCTTCTGACCTGCACCAAGATGGTGCGGTGCGTCAATTATCAACGGCAGATCAATTTTCGTGAAATTGTAAGAAACATCAAATGAGCTGGAACCAAAATGAAACAAAAGAAAATTATGAGGAGGGAAAGACACTCAGCTTATAGGCTGTAAATGCAAATTGAGACAATCATGTGCTATTTTCCAATTCGCACAATCAAGTGAACAGTGCATACTATACTGACAGACATGAAATAATTGCATTGTCATTGCCGTAATAATAAATTCAAACGCTATAAAGGTCAATCAATGTGACTTAAACCACATTATATCAGGTATTCATAGCAAGGAGAGTACATATCCAGAATTTTTGTTCCTGGAATTCGGTAATGTCTGCATCGAATTTCATGGTTATACTTGTGCAATATAAACAAATTCTGTAATAAAACAGGACAAATGTAGAAATATTACATTAAATATCTCACATAATTCAAACAACAACTCAATCTATCATTTTTTTATATAGAATGGTATGGTAGTGTTACACAAGAATGAACCTTTGAGCATTACATGGCTACTTGCTTTAGAGAGAGGAATATAAATCAAATGAAAGGGGAATCACGAATTTTATCGGATCAAGACCATGCTCTGAGTTCTCCCAGGAACTACGAAAAGAATATTATTTTCCTCGCTATTTCATCACTGACTTATATATGAATGAAATAAAAAGATGAATAAACTTTGTCTAGATTTAGCAATAAATACAAGAATCTTTTCTTGTATAAGCACAGGGCAGCAATGCTGGGACAAGGGAGTCAAATGGGAAGCACATTGCACATACTAACCCATTGTCATTGGTTCAAGTATCCTTGATGGAATTACGAGATCATAGATAAGCATAAGTTGTTTGTAAGATAAGGCCAATCATATGAACACATGTATAACGCCTTAAATGATGTCTAGGGTTCATGAGAATCATATTACATCACAAAATATAAATGACAGCTTAAATCGACATTACATTTATGAGATGCCGACTATGAAAATCCACGGACGTTGCATCACAGCAATCTAATGGTTCTGTGAGGTGAAGAAATACCTTTTGAGGAAAATCTCAAATGAAATTTGTGATTCTCCGACGACAAATGTAACGCAATATCTCACACTTGGAGAAAACCCAACCAAATAATTGATATTTCACAAATTTGGGCCATCAATATTGCCCAACAACTAAATAACAGTGTGGAAAGCCTTAGAATTGCAAATGTGTATTATGAGGTCATTCTCCCGCTAGGAGAATGGACTTATGTGGCGCAAAAATAATACCCATACTTGGTAAAGCATGTCACAATATAGCCTTCTTTGATGAAGTAACTTCACTTCGTACTTGGAGAAACCATGATAACTGGAGCAATATACATAAAACGGCCACATTTATGTCGCTTCACCGAAAATCAGACTAACCAACAAGATTAGTAAACGGAAAATATTTACAAGCCAAATTGCTGTCTACACTAACACATACGAACCAGATCCTAAACAAATACTCACACGTCAAAACCAAATACCACAAGAAGTAATCATTGAAACTTCAATGAACACCTCAAAATACACGAGCATCAATCCCTTAAAGTAAATCCACAAAATCCAATCATTCTCGACAATGAAACAGATAATATACAGAACTCAAATGCGTATTTTGAAAACAATCACGAATAGCAAACATACATGGAGCTGAGAGTAGGTAACAAAAGAAAAGGAAGACCAGTCATTTATTTGACAGGATTGAATAAAAGTATTACAGTATCTGTTCTCCCGAAATATGTATTGAATAATAAACAAAAACTAGCAAATGAATCATTATTTGCAACGAATATATCTATTGGAACAAATCAGATGCTTCATTATTAACCAGGGTTTTTAATCATAATAAATCACAACTCCGAATGAAATATAAATCCTGTTTCTTCAAGCCATAGTCGGAACCAAGTAAATCTCTGCACAAAAACATTAAAACTAAATAAAAGAGGTACATAATTACCTCAGACCCACATCCTGTAACCACCTTTCGTCAAGAACCCTTCATAAAAATTGAATCATCCAACAGTGTTTTCCAGAAAATAAGAAGTCAAGATCGTGCCCAATTCAGAGGCTTTTCCACTATATGCACAACTCTAAAGAAGGCCAAACAAAAATAGGAAGAAGAAAACATATTAACACATGAAACAAAAGAATACTAATAAACATTGAAGTGACTGGTTCGGTAACTCCATTGAAGAACCTCAGATCCTCATCAAACTTAACAAAAATATTTTAGATTTCCATTCGCTGGGCCACTCTCTCTCCCCTCTCCATTAAGGGGAACACAGAAAGCAAGAAACTTTAGCGAGAGAGAGAGAGGGAGACAGGAAAAAATGCATACAAAAAAGGATTCTGGCAACTGTGTATATTTACTATTGTACAATCAAAATCTCATTATTTTATTATATTATATTGTATTAGAGAGAGAATTGGAGAGATCCCAGATAAGAAATCATCACACTAACAAAAACGACCTTCAGTGAGACTGTGACATGAAATTTGTCAACATCCGTTTCTTTACATTCTCCGAAAAAAAAAATCCAGTCTTTTCTCTCAACCCTCAGACATAAAAGCTATGCAATATTCCTTAATTGGTTTCAGTTAAATCAATTTCTGGGTTTTTGTGGAAATGAAAAGGAGATGGGAATTTCTATATGGTTCTAGCTTTTGGATACGGATTTAATTATTGAACATTTAATATCATATTCTTACCTATGTTAATCTATTTTATACCTAATATATAGTGCTTGCTTTTATTTTTTTAAAAGAGAAATGTATGGTCACTATCATTCGAATGTGTATTAGATTAACCCCATATATATAGAGTAATATATTTGGAATATCGTTTTCTCACATTCAAAACGTATCAAAAATTTAAAAATTTTGTTTTGAGTTCAAAACGTTCTTGGGCGTCGTATAATTTAAATAAACATTCATAAGATGTTAGTTTTGTTTATATATCGTCGACTCCAATTATTCTGGCTTTTAAATAGATATAACGCTTCTTGTAAATCTCTATGAACGGATCTCCTCATTTCTTCGATCGTCTAATCAAATTCATCTTCAAAGAATGGATTCCTCATATAGGTCGCATTAAAAATCTAAACAAATTTGCATCGAAATTAGATTGCCGGAATTTTAGAAATCCGATGAGCGTCGGTGGCACACGGTGAAAGAAGGGTGGCCAAAAATTTTTCTTCGGAAATTAGGAGTGGCCGAAATTGTGACGGGGATAGAGAAATTTTGTTTAAACCTTAACGAAATATTTATAAGTTTTAATTCATGATCAAATCATGAATCTTTCTTAAAACAGGATATTGTAATTCCATTATTCAAAATCTCTCATGTATGTATATATATATAAATTAAATAACTTTTATTTAATTACTCAATTAATTAATTAATATATTCTATATTCTTATAGAATATTTCAAGAGAATTTTGCACTTAGTAGTAAGTACTATTAATTTATTATTTAATTAATATATTCTAAATTTACTAACTAAATAATTGTGAACTCATTATAACCTCGATCGACGATCAGACAGCGTCGATGTGTAGATGATACAAATTTCGTTCATATAATGAAAAACGGGAATTGACAAAATTTCTGTTTATCCATTTTTTGCAACAATTAATTAGCAGTTGAGCTAAATTTCACAACTTTCATTATATGGAATCAATTTATAAATTCCTTTATAAGCAATCTGTTTGATATTTATTAAACTATAATCGTCAAATTCAACTCCTCAAACTTGACTATCTCAACGGGAACACAAAACTCAATACTTATGTGACCCTCAATATTTCAGATATATAACTAGCCATGGTTTCACAACTTCATGTGATTCAAAATAACATTTATTTTTATTTGGGTTTACCCTAATTAGACTCATTCTTTTCATCAACTTCTTGATCAAGAACGTCAAAACTCAAGTCCGATTGCACTCACCGAATTATGTAAGAGTGTCTAGTAGCATCGTCCCATGATCTCCTGGGTATCACTGATAGTATCTGCAATAACCTTAAGTTATGAGTAGCGTATAGTACGATCTATTCAACTCCTATATCTCGATTGAATCTGCAACCATTGGTATAACGATAGTTACAAATGAATTAGATAACGATATAATATATTTTTGAGTAATAATAATGACATCGTATATGCAACTAGGAAAACACATTTCCTTAAAGCACGTGTCTTACTCTGGCCAGAGACTCCTTGCACTATTAACTTATCAGATCACATATGATATCTTCACCCATAGGCGAGCAGTGAATCCCCAACTACAATGCATTGGCTCCTATGTATTTCGAAAATACAGTAAACCTCGCCACCTGATGATTCTCAACGGATCAAAGTGCATGTTGGTACGTAAAACCTCTACATTGTCTCAGATTAAAGGACTAATGATGTACAACTATAACCGCGGGCTATTTCACTCGATAAGTGATAATCACTTGGAAAAGTACGAGGAAAGGTTGTTCAGTACAACATCAAATGATCACTCATTTGTATGAATGAACAACTCCACGTCCTTATCAATGAAACATGTCGTTTATATAAAAAAAATGTTGGTCTCAAGTTCAAACGAATTTTATCCTCATTTTAGGCGGCTGAATCGACTAGGAATATGTTTAGAATATACAATAGACTTCATAATGAGTTTCATGATCTTATGTTGTGAGGCATACTTCATGTACCTATTGTATATTCAAGAACTTTATCTATTCAGCTTACAAGTTTATACGATTAAGTAAATTTTATAATTGGACAAAATTGTAAAATATTATTAAAATAAATATTGTTTTTTGCGTAAGAGTTAATAAAGTTCAAGTCACAAGTTAGCTCGTTGAACACCTATTCTAATATATACAATCATAAACACCAGATAAATATGTATAAGACTGTAGTATGTGGTTTGTGTGTTCCAACAATTTACATATATTTCATAAATTAGTTGTATTTCTTTTTCATAAATAAATATGTAATCTTTATTCTGCAATACATCATCAATGCAAACTAATCATGATTATCAAGATAAAATTATTTTTAAATTAATCAGATGGAATTCGAAATTAGTTTTGAAATTTCAACAAAGGACATCAGTATGTATAGTTTTTTTTAAAAAAAAAGAAATTTCATTAAGCATATAAAAAATTACAACCCTCATCCAAATATTCAATCAAACAATGCGGAATCTCAAAATAAGTAGAAGGACTAGCATATAAATGAGTCGTTCGGACCAAGGCATGAGCTGCTGTATTTGCTTGTCTATAAACAAACTGAACCGAGAGCAATGTTCCTTGATTTAAAAGAGATTTGCATTGGCGCACAATAGATCCAAATTCTGTATCATCATCTGTCGGGTTTTTTATGGCATTGACAACATTTTTCGCGTCAAGCTCGAAAATCACATTTGGAAGCTCCATTTCCTTGATCCAGGCAATAGCTTGGAGTAACGCAAGAGCTTCACATTCCTTGACAGCAGGATTCTGGCGTTGTATTGTATTCGACATGGTATAAACTCTCCATTTATATCAATCAAGTATGATTGCCAACATCCCGCAGTGGTGTAGTAACACAAAATTTGATCTCTCCTTAAAATAAAATCCTCATACTCCACATAAAATAAAAGGTTATAAATGCACTAAAGATAGGCTACGAATACATCATTAATAATAATAAAAAAACGTGGATACATTAAATCGCCATTACTTTGAAGACTCGAACATTATTGGTCCCTCTTTCCAATTAATGATTATTTTTTTAAAAAAAATTATTATTATAATA
>NC_133311.1:15557186-15738574 GCF_012295235.1 Primulina huaijiensis | reverse complement strand
TATATATCTCACAAGATATTTACTTCTTTTTTTTAGATTACCTTCATCGATTAAAATACATATACATGATTCCTTAAACAAAAAATAAATATTAGAAATATAATAGAGTTTTTCCAATACAATTTATTTGATTAACGTGATTTACGATTAATGCATTAGTTTGATATTTATCCAATAAGCACAAAAAGACGGCTTCAAACAAAAAAAATGATAGATGAAATTTGAAGCGAACTACCTAATGCGATGCGCATACGAATTGATGGGTGGATTTTTTAGGCGGGGAATGTGGCGGTCAATGGTCAACGAAATTGCTATCACAAAGTTCGTTTTTGCCTTGTAAATTACTTTTTAAAAAAATGTGATTCACAACCATATATTCAAAATTCTTATAATTTTTGTATGTCATAATCAAAATTTCATGCATAAATTACTTCATAATAATAATGATGATAATAAATTTACAATGCGATTATATTGCATATATCTGATTTCTTTTAATTGATATATGGTAAATAAGAAGTACCTGCTCGAAAAAATCGTGATTTATAATAAATTTATACGAATTAAATCGAACCTTTCGTGATTTGGAATATAATAATTAATATCATCAGGTTGTACAAAAAAAATAGTTTTTACATCAATCCAAAACTCCAAAAGAGTTTGTGAGAGTTAAAAGGTCAGTTGAGCGTCTTGTTGCTATGTCATAATATATCCGAACACTTGCCCCGGATCAACTTTCAGATCATAATTGTTTTGGTGAAACTTGTTTAATTCTTACTTTTGATCAAACACCTTAGATTAGTTAAGTGATTGTATTTGCATATATGTTTTCACGAAGGCAAACATTTTTTTTCAGCAGAAGCTACCATCACTATATTTAGCTCTTACATGTAAGCGTTTCGTTGGGGCCGTTCAACGTCCATAATATAATATTGTGTTTATAATAATAATAATAATAATAATAATAATAATAATAATAATAATAAGTTCTTAAATGTTTATAAAAAAAACATTTTTAGGGGATAAATGGAGTTTTAATATATATTATCGTTATTTTTTTAGGGAAAATACAACTAATTTACAGCTTACTAATTAGTTGGATGACATTAAAAAACAATAATTATTGCTGCTGCGAATTATAAATATTGACTTGTCTATAGAATATAGATCCAAGATTTAAAATGTCCATGTGTTTCCATTTGTTTTTGTGATTGAGTGTTTTTTGTTTTATTAAAAATTATAACAGATATTAATAGTACAACTCAAATATTTTAAATTGTACAGCAACTTAAGCACCAAAAGTTATTGTTGGTGGTAACAATGCAATTCAAATATTTTAAGGCAAAAACTTATGTGAGACGGTCTCACGGGTCGTATTTTGTGAGACAGGTCTCTTATTTGAGCCATCTATGAAAAATATTACTTTTTATGCCAAGAGTATTACTTTTTATTGTGAATATCAGTAAGGTTGACACATCTCACAGATAAAGATCCGTGAAATAGTCTCACAAAAGACCTACTCATACTTTAAATTGCGCAGTAGCTCAATCATCAATGTTCGACCGTTCTCTCTACAATGACAATTATTGCACTTCAATAATCTATCTACAACCAATTGCACTCATTGTAATAAATGAGAATCGAACTTGTCACCTTGATTCTTATAACAATTTTAGAAACAAAAAGTTGTAATTTTACCACAAATTATAGATGTTTGTATCGATGCAATTCAAATATTTTAAACAGCACAACAACTAAAACATCACGGTTTGATTGTTGTCTCAAGATAAATAACTATTGCAGTCTAACACTTCGTTTTTTATTATTATTATTAGCGAATTATATTTTTCTAATTTATAGTTTTTTATTAAAAAAATAATTTAAAACGATTCGGCGGAATTTACTGCGTGATGAGAGTTCTTTTTATTATCGAAAATATTAGAACATACAAGATAAGGTTTTGTCATATTACTATTTTTGATGTGTGTGTGTCATGTTCTCTACAACTGCATCATACGACAAACAACAAATTTTTATCAGTTTAATCTGAAAAAATATTTAATCATAAATTATTTTTATAAATAGTTTACATTATTATATGCAACGAGATCATGTAGTGTGTTATAAATCTTATATATTTTGGATTAGGTCTTTCGTGAGTTGTATATATAAATTTGAATGTTTTTTTTTCGAGCTAATTTTTTAGATTGAGATGTTAGCAGAGTTCAGACCCACCGTTATGTGTTGGACTGTTTTATAGATCACTCGATAATTTCTTGTAAACTTCACGCTTGAGTTGTTCATTCCTGGGCTTGAGGGAATATGTTAAATATCTCACATCTATTGAATTAAGTCCTTAAAGCATAGTTTGGTACACATGATATGATAAACATGTGATATATAATATAAGGATAAATAAGATGTATGATATTATATTTAGTGTTTGGTATGATTTTAATAAGAGTGATTAAATTTATATATTAGATTGTAATGACAAAATTAACCTTATCATAATAAATTTTATAATTTCAAAGTTGCTGCTTGAGTTCATATTTCTTATCTGTTCATGCGCCGACAGTGTTTGCATGATTTATTTATTTTTACCTAATTTTATATATTTTATAATATGATAATTGAACCCTTGATTTTGTGAGTCAAGTCAAATATCAATTTTTAAAGTCAATCGAGTGATACTGATAATTTTATTGAGATTTATAAAAATCATTTATATAATTATTTCGAGTTCATTTATATAATTATCATATTATATAATATATAAAAATAAATAAAAATATTTATTTGATTTTAATTTCTACATATTAGCAGAGATTTATAAAAATCATTTATATAATTATCATCTAGTGATGTTAATTTAGAACTTGATCATATATAGGAATTTTATATATTGAGGGCAATTAAGTCATTTGTGGTGCTTTTTATCATTAAATTAAAATTATCACACCAAATAGAAGGGACATTTTATCCTTCTAAAAAATTATTTATCAAGGGCCCATGATATTATTATGGGCTTTTTAAAATGATACCAAACGTGGGATAAAGATGATTATTTATCAATCATTTTCTTATCTCGTGTACCAAACTATGCCTAAGAGTTGTATATATGAACTTGGACAATCTTTCTCTCTTGAGCTAAATCTTGATGTTGAGTTAGGTTTTAGTCATAATCTTAATACAAACATCCTCGAAAATTCTATCAACATCCGTGTAAAATTTCAAGAAAGAAAAAAGAAATCCTTTGCATAAGAGAAAAAAATCCTTTGCATAAAATTAACAACATTTAAAATTGTGTATTTTTAAAAATCAGACATAAAAAGACATAAAAAATCTTACAAACAAGTGACAATCTCCGGTAGACAGTTTCTATTATGCATAGATCTCCCAAAAAGTAAAGAAGGCATGCAAAAGTTTTCTCAAGTTGGACGAAGATTGGCCCTTCAGTACAAAGGCATAAGGGAGCTTGCCTACAAGACCCATCTGTCGAGCGGGGATGAAAGTCGGTCTTAGTGATCCGACGGTGCCGAATAGAAGGGTCGTTGCTCATCTGATTTCTAAGAGCCTACATCTACGGGAAGGTCTGACACCTTGATCTCGGCTCTTCGAGGTAAATGTGCTTGATTTTTTTAAAAAAAATTTTAAATATATATATTTTTAAATAAAATATATATTAGCATATTAATATTCTTTATTGCTTTTTATACTTTTAACAATAAGTTGGCAATTAGATCAAAACATCCCTAGCGATGAAAAAACCAACAAGAACAATAAAAGGAAAAAACTATATAAAAAAAATATTACCAAGAGGTTGACTGATTAATGTTTCTGTGTTTCATATATCAGTAATTTTAAGAGCTAAAATAATAATAATAATAATAATAATAATAATAATAATAATAATAATAATAATAATACATTATTCATATTTTTTTGTATTCATTATGCTCTACTACATATTTTATTATTTATCTATTTTACATTTATTCTCAATATTTTGCTACCACATTTATATTCTATATTTATATTTTATATTACAAACATATTTTAATTTAGCTCTAATTCAATGTAATAAGATTATTAACATGTAATTTTTCCGATAATTTGGATGGTTGTCACATATTATTAATCAATTCATGTCGATATTATTACATATAGTAAAAAAAAATCGAAATGAACGTAAAACAAAATTTTGAACTGATAAAATTGAATGCTGGCGCAAAAAACATGCTTTATTACATCAAAATAAATATGGCATAAAGTTCTATATTAAATTTGTAGTTTTTTAAGGTTAAAAAATGGTACGATACCTAAAAAAAATGGTACGATAAAGACCTTTCCTCCAATTGTTGCCAAAGCCAATCTTCGCTTCAATTTTTTAATTTATCCAAAATCAAAGTATTTCGAAAATCAAATTATTAATTTACTATTTGTCCATAATCTTCGTCTAAACACACTCAAACCCAAAATCTTATCACTCGTCGCTACGCAATGCGTACTTTAGAAAGTAGATTTTTTTCAATAAAAAAACAAACAAACAATGGATCCATTTGTAAAACACTAAAATTAATATAAGACGTTCTCACATGTCAATTTTATGAGACAAATATTCTATCTGTATCGCTCATGAAAAACAATTATTTTTATGCCTAAAATATTATTTTTTTTATTTTAAATATAAATATGATCGATTTGTCTCACGAATAAAGATACGTGCGATCCTCTATGAATAATCCTTTCTCTTTGTAAAATAGACATTTTTATCGAGTAGTGGCCATAATTGGCGTGACCTAACCTAACCAATTGATGGTAACTAAGTCTTACGGAATTCAACATCACAATTAATTACAAAATTAATTTTAAGATGAAATTACATTCAATAGAGGCAGACTAGACTATTTAATTTTAAATTATGGAGCATAATTACATAATTACCCTTCACTGTACTTCCAAAAAGATACACTCTGAAGTCTGATCAACCTCAGGTTGGGTCCAACTACAAACTTTTAAAAAAGGCTCATCCACGCAACATTGACTAGAAATTCATTCCAATGTTATCACCAGAAAATTTAATTAAAATCCAATTTTTTAAGTTTATTTAATCCACACCGACAAATTACACCGAGTATCGGTTTTTTTTTTTATAAAAAAATTAAGTGTAAAAACCCGTCAATCCAAATCCTCGAAAGATTCTTATCTTATTATTCGAGTTAAATATAATATACAAATATGAATATCAAAATATAGGAGTGATATGGTACTGATATAAATCAAAAAATTGAATACCGGGAGGATCAATCGTTTCATATGTATGTCGAAAGAATCAATTGTTTTTATAGAATTTAAAATATTTGAATTACATGATCGTCGTAAAAAAAAGAGAAGTTGGTGAAAAATCTCTAATCAAAATATTTCTGTGGGTTCACTCTCTACCCACAAAATTGTGGTACTATGTCATACAAATTGTGGTACACTTCATGTGGAAATGTGGTACTAAAAAAGTACCCAAAAACTGAACACAAAAAAAACGACGACGGGAACCGAAGGCCAATTTACCATAAAAAATAACTTTCGTTAAGCAGCAAGGAGCTTCCACTGTCGTTTGTCTTGATTTATTGGTGGATTCACATAGAATGTTTTGTCATAACGTGAATGAACATACGTCCTTCGAACAGGCCAGCTTTTTCACCTTTGCAGCTTTACTCAGACAACATTCGTATAATAAGGGAAAGCCTACGAAATTAATTAAATCCAATATTTATATAAAAATTAAAAAATCAAGCATAGACCTTTTACGAATATGGCAAATATGTTTGACTTTTAAAAAATATATGATTTGAAAATATTTTAAATTTTACATGCTTACATGAATATCGACGAGATGTCATTTACTTATTAGATGTAATAAAATATAAAAAAATTACACATATAATATACCAAGAACATTTTATTGATATTTGGGTAAATGTGTACACGTACCAAACTATATATATATTATATATATTTCTTGTGACCTTAGAGCACCATGGTGGCTCCCACCATGTCTATTCATTATCATCATATATGTGATAATAAAATGGAAAATGTACGAATCTTTCTTACCTAACAATTGGAATAAATTTTAGAGATTTAAATTTAAAGTGGTGTAGAAAATAAAAATAGAATATAATTTAAGAAAATATGAAGGNAATTGATTTGGACTTTTGCTGGTGGTTTAATTAATTCGTCTGCATATTATTTGATTTCATAGTCAATGAAATTTCTCTTCCCAACTTCTTGTGTTTAGTAAAGAACAAGTTACAACTTTTATTTATTTCCTCATTAATTTTACAAATTGACACATTTATTTAGCTTTTTTTAAAAGATAATCTTTATTTAGAACAATAATAAAATAAAAATACATTTTAATTTATGTATGTATGTATACACACACACACACACAGAGATATATATGCGCATGTCAAATAAAAAAAACACAGAAAGGAGAGGATTTTTTAAAACGTTACTTAAAGAAAAAAGTTTTTTTTTTTTTTTTTTAATTAATATCGTACAGAAATATAAGCCCAATTAACATGAAAAGCACGACCTCTGGCCCAATATTATTTCCAAAAATATTTATGATTATATTATAATTAAGAATATGATAAATATATAGAGAACATTATTAAAATCTGCATATTTGGTCCAATTTTACTTTAGAGTTAGCAAGAAAAATATTTTATCTCATTTTCCTTAAATTTTTTTTAGAATAACAAATTTATTTTTTATTAATCATTTAATATTATTATGTTCCACCGTTTAGTAAGTTGATTATTTTTATAAAACTATCTACTATGTCCTTTGATGATTCTTCAGAAATTTTAAGGTACATATATTATCTCGAATTTCATTTAATTTATGAAAATATAAATAAAATATTAAAATTAGTTTATTTTATTTTTTCACATCATGAGTAGTTTTCATGGGTATGTTCATGAAAACTTCATAGAAAAAATAACTGGAAAATTTGAAAAAAGACCCTAGTTTGTGTTTTTCTTTACTAATAATAACAAGGGTCCCGTGAGATCGAGGAAATTTGTGTTTTTTAAAATAAAAACACGTACTTATGTCGAAAATTAATCTGATCTAAAAATACTATGTAATATTTTGTAACATAGAAAGTAGGTCTCCGTGCAACAGCTCACATATTTATATCTGTAAGACGGATCAACCCAATATATATCTACGGTGAATATTTTGTTAGGTAAAAAATAAAAATTTTCATTTAAGTCAACATATATTACACAATATTTTTTCATAAGATAGCTAAAAAATGATATTTTTAGAGTGGAAGTAATATTTTCACACAAGTAAGCATATACACATAATATTTGTTCATTACACAACTAACAAAAATGATACTTTTCCAGTATAAAAATATTTTTAACATAAAAAATAATATTTTTCATAGGTCAGATCGTCCGTTATTCATTTAATAAAATTAATTCATGAGACGGTTTCACAAAAATTTATGTGAATCAAAATTATAACATTGTTCACCACATCTATACAAAACAAAAATAAACAGTATATCTCTTGATATATTATAGACTGACCAAAATACCATCATATCAAGTTCCTCTTGACATATTTGCCCTCCAAGTGGTCCACCACATCCAAATTCAATTATTTACAGTTAATTTAATTTAATCTAATCCCGTGTCAGAGTCAACAGCGATTTTAAAATAGAATTTAATCTAGCAGGTCGAAGTCTAATGTTTCAACTTCAATATGATTTTCGGTAACAAAAAAAAATAATATTCAATCAAATAGTAGGTTTTTTGTGAGACTGTCACACAAATCTTTATCTTTGAGATGTGTCAACCCTATCGATATTCACGATAAAAAGTAATACTCTTAACATAAAAAGTAATATTTTTTTATGGAGGACCCAAATAAGAGATCTGTCTCACAAAATACGACTCGTGAGATCGTCTCACACAAGTTTTGTCTCAACCAAAATATATATGTGCATGCCGCCTAATATAGTTTGAATATGTCTCTTATGATACAATCACACAAATTTATGTCAATAAGATGTATCGACACGGTTCATATATAAGATGAAAAGTAATATTTTTAAGAGTAAAAATATTTTTTTTCATGAGTTTGGTCGTATAAGAGATTCGTCTGACAAAATTGTAATGTAAAACGATTTCTTAGAAATTTCTATGATATGATTTTATGGTCTTTGAGCTATTAGGGAGCTAAGTACGTTGAAATATATATTATTAACAATATTTGATCTGCTCAATGTTTTTGGAAAAAAATTAAATTAATTTGATATCATTATTATTTTGATTTAATGGTCAAATGTAGTAAGATATATCATATATTAATGATGTTTGGCATGTGCTACACGCTTGTACATTTTTTTAATAATTAGTTTGATTTATATTTTAATCAGGGTCATGTCATGAGTTAAAAAATAAGGAGAGATTAAATTGTATTTTAAAATAATGAATTTAAAAAAAGAAGTAAACAAAAATATGAAAACCACTGTTGACTTTCGGTGTCTAAATTGATATTTTCTCCACTAAACTCAGGTTCTTTGAAGTAGATACCTACATTTTATTAATATATTTTAGTATAAAAAAAATAGAGTATAAATTTGGTTCTATTAAAAAAAATTAATAAATAGTAATAGATTTATATTTTTAGAATTTTTTTTGTTTATTGATTCAAGGAGAAGTTGGTTAAAAATCTCCAATCAAAATATTTTTTTGGGTTCACTCTCTATCCACAAAATTGTGGTACTATATCATACAAAATGTGGTACGCTTCATGTGGAAATAAATATATATGTACGACAGACAAATAAAGAAATGGATCACCATTTCTCGAAAGATATGCACTATACGCCAAAATGAATGTGGTGCATTTATCATATTAAATTAAATAAATAAAACCAAATTCATGATTTTAAATTCGTAAGATGTGAGATGAACAAAGTTTGATTGAATATTATAATCATTTTATATCAAGTCAACCAATCTTAATTGTAACCATGATAAATTTCAATACAAACAACACGATTTTCAATTGAAATACATTCCTCAAATCAATTTTTTTCCCCATCAAATCAAATCCATTATTCGGAACACAATATCAGGTTATATTTTGACGGATGGATTTGAAACTCGAGATTTTGAATACATAATAATAAATATATTAGTTTGCCTGACACGATCTACTTCACAATATATTTCAAAATCCAAATGGTTATAATTTGAGTCATCGTAATATATTTCAAATTCATCGTAATATGAAATCATTTTTAAATCGTCCCTCAAATACTACTCAAATTCAAATTCTCTCGTCTAAACGCAACCTTTGACAATTTACACATAGTTTATCAAGTAAATAACAAAGGATTAGTGTGATGTATATAAGATTCATTAAAATAGTTTTGTACTTATTATTTTATTTACTTATGTAAGGAAAAAATATTAAGATCAGCAAAGGGCCCACAATTAAATAATCCCATTGAATTACTGTATGCAGAAGGCCCACATAATATGTGGCTTTAAATCCCCGTGGGACGGAAGATTCTTTTAATTTTCAGTTTACGCCATAAATTTATCCCAAATTTGAGTATATTACAGCCTTGGAGATAATAAATATTGGGAAATATATAAATAAGATTTATAAAAACGATATTATTTATATTTAGAAAAATGAATATAACATGTTTCTTGTTTAAGTTGGTCGGGAAGATTATTACAATTGGAACTCGAAGTTAAGATATCGTCTTAAATTTGAGATATTAATGTGAGATTAGTATAATATAACATGTTTTTTGGTATGAGCTTTTGCGCATTATTTTTTTTTGGTATATTTATGTTGAGTAGATTTCTTGTGAGACATTCTCACGAATCTTTATCTGTGAGACGGGTCAACCTTACCGATATTCACAATAAAAAGTAATAATTTTTCATAGATGACCCAAATAAGAGATCCGTTATGTATTAAATTTATTAAATAAGGTAAAATGCTTTTTAAAGTAAATATTTGAAATGCTCCAAAATTTTGTGAAACGGAGACGTCAGCCCTACCAAGCCGGGTCTCTCACGTCACGATCTGGATCCATAGGCAGGGTTGGCATTATATGTAGGGGCTTCATGAAAATGATGTGTCTTTGTATTAACTCGGCCCAATTACGATTGTTTTTGTACTTGGCCTTGTGAGAGGAAATACCCATGATTTCTAGATCCATTCACCATTTTGCCTAGTTAGGTTTGTATATTTTAAACCCTGTTTTTATCATTTTGGTCGTATTTGGAACGATAAATTTGATTTGGATATAATTTGAAAGTACACACAGTCTGGATATATTTAGAATTCATTATAATTATTATTGAAATATATAACTTGATGTTGATTGGGTTTGAAGTTTACTTGAATTTTGTTAATCAGAACAAGTAAAAATTTAAAATTTATCATACCAAATTCATCACTCCAGACGCTATACACACACGCGCGCGCGTGTGTGGATCGAAGATAGCAATTTAGAGGAGGGAATGAATGAAAAGTTATGCAATCTATGTAAAATAATGATAAGTTTAAGTTGTGTGGATCGAAGATAACAATTTAGAGAGGTTGTTGCTCTCTTTGCCATAATCCTGCAGATTCAACTTGTCATGTCTTTTTCTATTGTCCAGCTGTGTGTTGTTTCTGGAATGATAATGATATTTGGGGGAGTTTTAAGAAGATCGGGGGTCATGATGTGAAGGAGATATGTTTGAGGTTGATGGCTCATACGACTAGGGAAGATTTCGAGGAGTTTTTGTGCCAGGCGTGGTTGGTATGGGGGTGCTATGTGTCAGGCCGTTCATGACAAGGAGAACCCAGAGATGGGACCTCCTTCAACTAGTGCATCTTCTTACCAAGAAGATTATCGCCAGGCCACTAGCGAGTTCTCCAATTTCCGAGCCCCATTTGTGATATCCTATCCGACAGTTTTGACAGTCCCTGCCTGAAGGATATCATCGACTAGATGTGGATGCTAGCTTTAATGATACGATTAATAGACGTAGCTTAAAACTTGTGTTCTCAAATCACAATGGTCAGGGGATGATCGCTTTTGGTCAAACTTTACCAAAGCCTGATTCCATAGTACTCAGGGAATTGTTTGCAATCAGAGAAGGTATGCTCTTCGCCATTTATAAAGATTTCCCTCAAGTTCGCGTCTTTTTCGACTCACTTTTGATAATGCAAGCAGTCACACTGCAATCAAGTGATTTGAGTTATGTTGGTTATTGTGCACAAGAGATAATTTTTCTGAGCTATATTGTATGGTCTTTCCATGCGATAGAAACGGCCAATGAAGTGGCACAATCTTTTGCGAAATTTGTTATTTCTTCTCCTACATCTTTTCTTTGGGTGTCTGAGAATTTCTCTATGTGGTTGGAATGACTTGTAATACGAGACATTGCTACTCATTGATAAATATTACAAGTTTCTTGTGAATAAAGCTAAAAAATCTCTATGATGAATGAAAGAAAATTTAGATTTCTATAAAGTTGGATTTTTAAAACTCTAAGAAAATATATTTTTATACTAGACTCATATAATATAAAATTTTAGATTAAATATTTAGACTTTTAAACTTGATAAAAATCATAAAAAAAATGTAGAGGTTCAATGTTGCACGAGTTCGCTCACCATCTTCTTTTGAGTTTCCATTCACCCCGTGATGTAGAAAATTTAAAAAAAATGTCATAGGCGGCTTAAATTGATAAAATAAGATATCCCCTCAAAGACAGCGTCGTTTTGACGCGATTACGTAGAAAAGATCTCATCCGTCCATCGGAAAACGGCTCTAAATCCTCTCCCCTTCCCAAAAAGCCCTAAATTCTCCATGCCCTGCATCCACAATTGACAATCCCTATATAAGCACACCCCAGCTTTTTCGCTCTCAGCCCCGGCTCTCTGCTTTATTTCACCTAAATCTGTGCTATCTTCTCCGATCGACCTTCGCCGCCGAGGATGTCGGACGAGGAGCATCATTTCGAGTCCAAGGCTGACGCCGGAGCATCGAAGACATATCCTCAGCAAGCTGGAACCATCCGTAAGAACGGTTATATAGTCATCAAGAGCCGCCCTTGCAAGGTTCATTTTTTTTCTCATTCGTTTTATGCAATTAAAGGTGTGAGTATTGTATTTATTGATTTGAATTTCACGTGTATGATTTTACTGTGTACCCGTGCGTATCTTTATTTGTTTTTTTAGATCTGAGTAATTATTTTGTTGTCTAATTATGGTGAGAATTACGTTGTTTTGTTTGTATTTGGGCTTTATGTTGTTTATCAATGTTGGTTTTGAATTTTATGATTTATTTCCGTCAACAATTTTTGGCAAAGTTTTACTTTTTGTTGGTGTTGTGGTTTGTATTACTGGATATGTACCTTTAGATCTGACTCGTATGAACTTATGATTCTTCTGTAAGTTTATTCCCGAGTTTCAAATACTAGTTTTGAACACCTTATGTACTTGCACAGTTTGCATCACAGGATTGACATAAGAATTTAGAGAAGTGGGGATGTTGAATATCGCATTTTCGGTAAAATCATAAGTGAAGGTTGACTTTTTGTTCCTCCTATGATGTGAGGGGCGAACCCATCTGCCCTTCCGAAGCGCTGCGATTAAGGGTTTTGAGGAAAGTAAATGTGCAATTTAGAAAATTGAGGACTACTTGTAAGTGCTCGCTCTAGAAAGAAAATAGGTGCGTGCAATTTAGGGCACCGAGTAGAAAATTAGAAACAAACTAAATAATACACTTGCTTTTATGGAATAAATTGGATTAAAATTGTGGTTAAGGTCATGCATGTTCTTGTTACGATTGCTTTCGTCACTTCCAATGTCTCTGCATTTGGTAATTATGTCGGGCATCTATTGAGTGCTTACTGTATGCGTATTTATTGCAGGTTGTGGAAGTTTCAACCTCCAAAACTGGGAAGCACGGGCATGCTAAGTGTCACTTTGTTGCTATTGACATCTTTACTTCTAAGAAGCTCGAAGATATTGTCCCCTCCTCCCATAACTGCGACGTAATCTTATTTACTTTGATTTTGTGCTTTTAATTCAATTCTGTTATTTGTTCTGGAGAGTGTTGATAATGATTTTTACTAAATTACAGGTTCCGCATGTCAATCGCACTGACTACCAGCTTATTGATATCTCTGAGGATGGATTTGTACGTGATTGATTACCTTTTCTATTATTTTTATCACTTTATTATGCCAGCAAACATTGTGTAATAGCCTGATAATTAAATGTTGTAGGTGAGCTTGCTCACTGAGAATGGTAACACTAAGGATGACCTTAAGCTTCCAACTGATGAATCTCTCCTTACCCAGGTTAGATTTATTTCAAGCTGTTATTTGATGTCTTAGAAATCACCTTTTATCAATTATCATACGTTTGATCTTTGGTCGGGGCCAAAAATTGTCTTGCACTAACCTCTTCGATGGGCTGGGGTCGATCAGATAAAGAAATTTTGAAATTTTATGTATAATTTTTCTGTTATGACAAGTTTCACCTTCCAAATTCCATTCAATCATTCCTATCCCCCCCCTGTTGTGTGACCCTTCCTTTCCCAAATATCTGCCTGCGCATGTCCTTAATTGTATTTATATTTGCGTCTCCTTGCTATCTTTGAACTCTAGTCGTGCAAGAAAAATAATTATTTATTAATCTGTTAATAATATTTTCTATTTATGCTGACATACAGATTAAAGATGGGTTTGCTGAGGGGAAGGATCTTGTTGTGAGTGTTATGTCTGCCATGGGAGAGGAGCAGATCTGCGCCCTCAAGGATATTGGTCCCAAGTAGCTTGTTTGCTAGCTGGGATTGCTCCATGGTTTTACTCTACAATGAAATAGAAGTTATAGTTCAGATTTTAGTAAATGATAGGAGGACGGACTATCGAGCCATCACAATGGTATGGAATTATCAGACCGAATGGACGATGGTTTGTGCCCTCGACTATTAAGTGACTACCTTTTTCGTATTCCTGGCTTCGTCATGCGACACTTGCCTGTCTTTTTATTATATCCCTTGTTTTTAAATTTTTTTCTCAGAGCTGTTTGAATTTCATATTGTTTATTATAATGTGGGGGAGTGAATTGGATTTGGCAGCAACTTTATTAGTTTTGTTGCATTGCTTGTTAATGATTCCCATGTTACATTTGTGGTTCCCGCCATATTTTATTGACAACTTAATGATATTTCTTATATTTCATTGATAATTATTGTCTTAATTTCCAATTTTGTGGGAAAAAATATAACGAGTGTGATTTTGTTCCAAATCTTTGATATTATATATTTGAAGTTTGGAGGGCCAAACGCGAGAAAAGTTGATAGAACATAAATTGAACAATAACGCTATTTTTCTTTTGTATAAAGCTTTTATAACTTCAAATATTAGAAGTTTTGTGAACTTCGTTTTGAATGAGTATTTTAAAAATATTTTTAGAGTTTTTTCACTTTTAAATAAAGCTGTATTTTAATAAGATTTTTAGAAAATGTTTTAGAAAAATGTTTTATAAAAACGTTTTTTAAATATACTTTTAAATAACGAGATGTATTTTTTTTATATATTTAAAATAAAAAATATAAATTAAACGATACTTAAAAAGTTTTTGTAAAATAATTATTTAATATTTTGAAATTATTTTTAGCAATAAAATAATTTTTTTAAAATAATTGTTTGAACACTTTTTCAACTCGATTAACATTTTTGTATCATAATAATTATTCAAACACACATGTTTATCGTTAAAATAATTTTTAAAATGTGGGGAAAAACACTTTTATAAAAATATCTCACGAAAGTCTGTATATATGCAAACCTCTCCAATCTAATGGGGGAGCCCAGTCATATGTTTATATATATATAAATTATTAAGTTTTTTGTGAGATAGTCTCACATATCTTTATTTATAAGATGAGTCAATCATGTCTATGTTTACAATAATAAATAATATTTTGACATAAAAAATAATACTTTTGACTTGAATGACCTAAATAAGATATCCGTATCACAAAATAAACTCATAAACTGTCTCACAAAATTTGTGTATATAACAAAACTTATTTGATTACCTTTTAGAAGACAAATGAAGGATACTCAACTATATATATACAATATTTTAAAAAATTATAACTATTAGCGTCTTATACACATGTGTGCTTATATAAATATTTATTTTTAGTAACAACATATTTTGTGATATATATTTGTTTTAGAACCTAAGAATTTTTTTATGTTTTATTTGAATAAATTTTGGCTTAATTGTTTGGTTTTAGTGAGTTAATATAATTTTATTTTATTTGTAAATTGGATTAACTTGTGGTTAGACTCTTGATTAATTTTTTTTTTCACTTTTGAATTCTGGATCAACTTGTGGATAAAAAATAAATAAAATAGGGAGAGATGGAATTATGTAGAGTTTATCTACAAGAGAATCTCTTCTATAAAATAGATCAACAATTCAATCAAACAAAACTATTTTCTATGTGAAAGATTCCATCAAAAATTCGCATATGAATGACAGAATACTTTTACCCTTTGCTTCACTACACATACTTTAGAGTTTGTGACATTAAATCACAAGTTCCAAAATTGGGTTCATAATCCATATTAAATATGTTTTCTAGACCTCTCTTGCTTAATAATGGAGCAAAAATTTGTGTGAGACGGCCTCACAGGTTGTATTTTGTGAGACAGATCTCTTATTTGTGTCATCCATGAAAAAATATTACTTTTTATGCTAAGAGTATTACTTTTTATTGTGAATTTCGGCAGGGTTGACCCGTCTCACAGATAAAGATTCGTGAGACCGTATCACAAAAGACCTACTCTAATAATGGATTGTAATAAATATATTAAACGAGTATGTATCTTTTGAGACAGGTCGATCTTGTTTATACATATGGTGAAATAAAACTTTTTAATCGACTGAGTGAGAGATCTTTCTAACACAATTGACTCATAAAACGATCTCATATGAATTTTTGTGATATTGAATAACCTCCTCTTTTCATTTGGTGTTCTAGTCTCTTTGGTCTGACCAAAACAATTGAATCAACTTGGACTAAACAACCCAGAAATTAAACAAATAAACAGATGATTTATAGGGAATAATAATCATGATAAATCTATCGGATCCAAAAACAAAAATTTAGACGAATAATAATAAGACAAACAAAAGCATGAAAGTATATAATATTAATTAATACGATGTCATTGACAGTAACAAACCAATTTGCAGGGTTATAATCGTCTATTCCATTATATTTTGACATTTATTACGTATGCTTCTATGTAATTAAATATCAAAGCTTCCCCTTTCTAATCTTGATTTAAATCATTTCACATGCCCAACCACTATCGACTTAACTACGTTAGGAATTATGTTGTCCAAATTTACACACACACATATATTTATTTTTTGAATAAAGAATTTTGTTACTAAAATTATAATTTATATTGTCAATTTTCAGTTGTCGAGCACGCTCACTTCTTTTTAATTACGGAAAATTAAAATAAAGTCTTCTAATTCTTAAATATAAGAAGAGAGGTTGACAATTTTGAATATTCCATGAAATCAAAATTTACTTTTCATTAATATTTCACCTTTTTGAGTTTAATTCCAATTCTAAAAGTACGTAGTATGTACGGTAGGTGTGGATTATATATATATATATATATATATATATATATATATATATGTAAAATAATAGTAGGGAGTAAAATGTAATATGCTATATCTAAATGTCCTTTGTTGCAATAATACAAGAAAGATTTAGCCAACGCCAAAAAATGGAAACTTGACATAAAAATAGAGGCGACGACTTTTCTGAAAGAGCTCAAACTGAAACACAAAACAGCTTTTCTCTGTGTTCCTGCAAACCTTTTTTTCTTGCACGATTGGAGGGAACAAAGTCAAAGTCAAACTGAATCCTATGGCGGAGCACAACCCCACACCGCCGTCGTCCTCCAATCTTCGGACCACCTCTGTGCGACCTATGGTTACCTTGCCCTCCACGAGCTCGATTGAGAATTTGTTTGTTGGTGGCCCGGGGGTGAGCCCGGGCCCGATGACTTTGGTCTCCAGTTTCTTTGCTGAAAATGATCCCGACGCCGACTGCCGCTCCTTTTCTCAGCTTCTCTCCGGTGCGGTGACATCTCCTGCCGCGGTTCCTGATGTCAGGCAGAGCTTTACTGCGCATCCGCAGCAGGCTTCGAGAGAGGCCAGAGGTGGGAGTGGTGAATTCAGGTTTCAGCAGAGTAGGCCGGCGGGTTTGGCGGTGTCTCCGATGGCGGAATTCTTTACGATACCTCCAGGTTTGAGCCCCGCGAGCTTGCTTGATTCTCCGGGTTTCTCGTCGTATGCACAGGTACTTCTTTAGGCCTTTGATTTTGGTACAACATTCTTTTATTTAAAAACGATATACGTTTGCTGTGCTTGGCATGAATTTGATTTCAGTTTCGATTTAATAAAGGCTTTTAATTAGTTATTTTATTGGTAAGGGTGGATAGGAGATGAAAAAATCAGAGATAATTTTAGCAAATGATTGAATCTGAAAGGAAAAAACTGAAATAATATACATGGAATGAAGATCTGGAGATTGGTAAATCTTCTTGATGGTTATCTTGTCGCTAAAGACTTGTTTTGACTTTTCTTATGAGCTACAGAAAAATACTGTAAACGCGGGAGCATATTGAATTCATGGAAATTTTTTGTGCCGATGGGTGGAACCAAGTATTTATTTGACAAAATATCGGGAAAGATTTAGTGGAAAAAGTTTCAAGATCAATAGATCTTTTATTGGGTTGTAAGCAATCATTCTTATTATTGAATTACATAAGTTGTGTGGTATATGTCAGAACATGCTTCATTTTCGAAGATGTAACCTTATTGCAATCGTGGCATTGGTGTGCCGTTTGGCACTAGGATATTTGGGAGTTAAGGATTATAAGTGGAGGGATGCAGGAATTTGGTTGCAATTTGTTGAGGGTGCCTGTTATGATCCTGTCCAAAGACTTTTTCTATCTCATTAGATTCTTATGAATTATCTATCAGTCAATGAATCTTTTATCTCCATCGACGCATAGATTGAACGTTTCTTGATGATTCTACTGCCTAGGAGTGATTTATACTTGGGTGTAGATATTGGAATTTGGGGGATGAGGGCGAAATGGGACAAGGGGGTGACTTGGGATTGACTGAATTGAGCCCGAAACTCGTGGTTCAACCCCTCCGGCCTCCTTATAGGTATTTGTTAATAGGACAGTATAATTTGAGTTGTTCTAGGACGATTTTTGATTAGTTTGTCTCTAGTAGGTAGAGCTGGTATTTATGTTGATTTTTTGAGGATGTTATTAAATTGTCTTGCATGGTGATATTTGTTTGTGATTTACTCGAATGCGTCAGGGCCTATTTGGATCATCGCATCAACAAATCATGGCTCAGATTTCGGCTCAATCGCAGATGCACATCCAACCCCCATACCCATCTTTGTCCTCGGCTCCGGCTTCGTCACTTCTGCATTTGCAGCCACCAATTTTGCAGCAACCAATACCTCATATTTCCGATTCTAACCATATAAAGGAGTTGTCTGATGTTTCTCAGTCTGATCAGAAACCTCAGCCTTCAAACATCACCGTCGATAAACCTTCAGATGATGGATACAACTGGCGGAAATATGGACAGAAACAAGTTAAGGGGAGTGAATATCCTCGGAGCTATTATAAATGTACACATACAAATTGTCCGGTCAAGAAGAAAGTCGAACGATCCTTGGATGGCCAAATAACTGAAATCATATACAAAGGCCAACACAACCACGCCCCGCCTAGTAAGCGTGCAAGAGATACTGGAAACCCAAGTTCTGAAACAGGATTCGAGGTTCAAACCGGAAATAACAGGCCTAGGCATGAAGATGAAGTTATTCCAGATCATACATCTGCATCAAGTGACAGTGATGAAACAGGCGAACCTGAAAATAGGTTAGATGGAAGAGATGAAGATGAACCCGAATTCAAAAGAAGGTACACTGTTTTCCAGTGGATTATGATCTTAGACTCGATTGTTCTGCATTTCCCCTGATAAGGATTGTCTGACTACACTCGTGCAGGAACACTGAGGTCCAGACATCGGAGCAATCATCAAACCATCGCACGGTTACAGAGCCTAGAATCGTAGTGCAAACAACTAGCGAAGTTGATCTTTTAGATGATGGTTATAGGTGGCGAAAATATGGCCAGAAGGTTGTTAAAGGGAACCCTTATCCAAGGTGAAATCTTTTTTCGTTCTTTACTTTTAATTTCAAAAACTCTAAATTCTTGTAAGGGGTCGAGCTCAAGAAGCTCACGAGCCCAACATGAAGAAACTCGTGCTTGGGTCCACAAATTAATCTTAAATCCATTAACTGGCTCACAAGCTCGTGAACAACTCAAATCGAGTTCGAGCTTGTCCAATAAACTCTAGCTTAAAGAATCTTAAGCTCGATTGAGCAATGGTGGAACCTGTTCGACTCACCTAACTTGCTTTACGACCAATTGAACCATTTTTTAAATGTGTAGACAATTGACCACCTTTTGCTATGCTTCATCCACTTATACCGTGTTTGCGGCAACTTGATATAGTTTGCTCATATTTGCAGAAGTTACTACAAATGCACTAGTCCCGGATGCAATGTCCGCAAGCATGTTGAAAGAGCTGCAAACGATCCAAAAGCTGTCATAACGGCTTATGAAGGAAAACACACCCACGATGTACCAGCTGCTAAAACAAGCAGCCATAGTACCGCCACCATGGCCTCTCAGTTAAGATCACAGAATGCTCTAATCAATAGAGCAACATCAAACAACAGTATTGAATTCGGGAGCAACGAACAACAACCTGTGGCATGTCTCCAATTTAAAGAAGAACAGATAACGTAGCTTTCTTAAAAAATGATACAAAAAAGGATTGGGGAACATGAAAAAGGTGATGATGCACCAGTGGTTGACTAGAATACTTTCGTGGAGGTCTGTTGTGCAATATTTGAGCTGTGTTTTTTATTCGGTATCGAGCATACAGAAGATACAGAAACTAGGTAATACAAATGGATTACACCACAAGATACAAAAAGCATGAGTTGGATAGGGTTGCTTGTATATTTAATGAATAGGAAACATTGGTGTTTGTGCTCTTGTATGTGCATTCTTTGTGTAAATTACAGATATTTTGTTGTGATATTGTTGCATTTGAAAATTAGTTGTGGGTTTTTTATTACTCTTTGGTTGTAAAGCCATTTACTCTTTTTTTTAGTCTTGGAGAATGTCAATTTTTCTCCTGTGTTTTTGGCATTACTTTTATGTGTTAATCTGAATGAAGTTGAATTACATCTAAAATAACATCTTGTGCGTGCATTTTGTCAGAAATTTGTTCGGTTTAATAAAAAATTGTCGGGACTGTTGCATTTTAATTGGATGGACCAGATTAGTCGAGATCGAAGTAAAATATCACAAGGATGTGTATCTTCACGATCGAATGGACCGATCGTGTCCCTCCGAGTGGAGTACCACATCATGAGGTTGTGATCCCTCACTAACAGATGCAATATGAACCTCCAGATCACGATCAAATGGACTAGGTTCAATAGATTTCAAAAAGTATTTTCGCCAATTACACACTCCAGCCAATCAAAAAACCCATCATTCTACCCGAGCATACAAGTACTTGCTTATGTGTTTACCTGCATATTTCTCCTTTTTTTCCTTTTATAAAGTGTGTTCGAAATTGTTGTATTCTAGTAGACAATTATCAAATCCCAATGTGCCATAAAATTTGCTTGAGATTGAGATTCTGGCGTACAACTTGTCGAAATGCTTTAAGAAACAGTGACTCGAAAGATAACAAATTAAAGAATCTTGAGTCCCTTGGGTATCAAGAAGTCAAGATTTCCTGAAATTCAACTCCTTGCTTTGGCCCAACATATTCCAGATGATTAATCTGTTTACAATTAGCAAACAACCTCTAGTTTCCCTTTCAGCTTTATTCATTACAGAGAGCAGTTGCAAGTGTTGGCATCAGTCCAAGATTTACAAGATCGATCTTGTTTAGTCGAACACAACACATAACTGTCTCAGGCAGTTCCTCGGTCTTTTGTGCCTGCAAGCCATCAATCTTGTTGATGATAACAGATATGCAACTCAAATTTTTTATATCATGCTGCAACAAAAGTATCATGTTTTGATTATTGTGTCACATAGGCAACCAAACAAGATATCTGACAGTCATTACTAGTTACTACCCTACAATTTTCTTCCAATAATTGCCCCAACCTGCATTTGATGTGAATCAAATGCATGACAATATCGGGGTGGACACTTTATGAAGTATAATACAAAGTTATGCAGAATTTAGAGGTTAACAGATCCTTGGAAGATTTATACTCAAAGAATCACCTGAATTGTTAGTCCAAGATCAAATATCCCGTTTTTTAATCTTTCTCTAAATGCTTGAAGTCCTTTCCTACATATATAGCTGAACCGATGTACGTCAAGGTCCATCTCAAAGTAATTAGGTCCCTGCAAAAACAAGAGTCAACCTGATGTTGGACTCGAAGCCAAAAACAAGAACCATTATGATGTTACAATTCAAGCTAAAAATTTAACAATATAATTGCTAGAATCTTTCTTTGACCGTATTCTCTTAAGTTTGAAACGAGGATCTATACCGTTTTAAAAAAAATACCTTGTAGAAAGAATGCTGGGGACGTGAAAGCACCGGTTTATCCTTGTATGCTTGCACAAGCTTCCTTTCTGCAGAACTCAAGCCAAGTTCTTCAGGATTTATGGGATTGACCATTATCTTTATCCTTTCTCTGTAAGGGACTACAGACTCCTTTGGAAATCCCTTCACCACTTCCATTTCATTTTTAACAAGTTTCTGTATTAATTTACCAAGTTAACACAGTCAACAAAATTTTGAAAATGTGCCAAAGATCATTCTCGCGCTAGCATTTCTTAAAAACATTTTAATGAAGGCATAAAACTTGGACAAACCTAAGTGATTAGAGCGATTATCAAAAGAACATAAGGCGAATCATAAATTTTTGTGTAGGAGTTGATCTTTAGTACCTTTATACTTTCCACAAATAAAGGAGAAGTTTCTTTCTCAAAATTTTCCAACAATTTGAAATATATCACAAGGTTTATCCCTTCCCCATCACTATCTCCATACATGGTAGCAGGATATGCAGGAAGCTGGCACAAAAAACATCAGAAGTTGACATGCATTTTCTTTGACTACATGCAAAACTTTCAAAGTCGAAGATATAAATAACTCTTTGCCTGTATGTTAACGATGAGGATTGAAGGTATTTCACATTCTGATCCGAGAAAGGGTAGCTCAATGAGCTGCGCAATGTGATGTATCTTCCGAGGGGAGGCAAATAAATCCATGCCAATAGGAACGTATGGGCTGTGATTGGGAGCAGGATACTTCTTCTTATCTCTGGAGTCAAGAAAGCATGCTCGAATTACTAAGCCATGGAAAGAAAGCTAAAAATCATGATGTTTTCAAAGTTAATTGAAAACACACCTGAAATAATTCTCCCCGCGTAGCTTAAAGGCAGAAGGTGGAACAGGGCACCAGCAGCATTGATTTGGCTTCTCCTCCAATGAGACTGGAATTAGGAAACCTGCTCTAGGATGATCTAAACACCTCTTGGAGGAACCTGTAACTATACTCATATTAATTTAATTCGGTCATCGTATTTGTCATTAAGTATACTGAATAACATTCATGATACTAGTTATTTTACTTTTATGGAGATCTATCTGACCATCTTCATCATTATGCTTCCTCTTTACAGCATTCACCATAAATAATGCCTTCTTTCGTATTGATGTTGATCCTGAAAATGCTGGAGCCCGATTTAAGTCCGACACATTCTCTGAAGAACGAAACTGCGTTAATGAATGGTCTGGTTTGCTTTCTTCGTATTTATCTCCGAAATGCTCTAAATCCACTACCATCCTCTTGCTGCAGGTTTCTTCAGCTTTTGCCAGGCATGAATTATGAACAATTTGTTTCTTGTTAATGTCATATTTTACGTATTCTTCACTACTAGAAAAAACTTCGGTTTTACAGCAATTTCTCTTTTGTTGATTGCATCCATTGTCTGTGAAGCATGAGTTGCTTTCATTTTGAGTCACGGGGCTTTTTGATGTTCTCAAGGTTGCACTGTCTAATAACATGAAACCATCTGCCAGCAAAGTCGAAAAGATTACCAAATAAGAACTCGCTTGGTGGCAAATTGTAAGGGATGCATAAATTTATTCAAAAGAACCTCCATCAACGCTAACAAAATCATCTTCAGCATCAGAATCAAGGACGCTTCTAGAATCGAACCATTCTTCCTCTTGCCGCTTTTCTGCTAAAAGAAATCAATAAATATTCTATCAGCTTAACTTTTAACGGGATTTATGAACTCCATTCATCAAGTAGCAAAAGAAACTTATAACCAAAGTTTTCGACATAATCACAATAAAAGTCATGTATTCCTTGTAATCTCTTATCTGTGCCTCACAGTTCATATCTTTACTCTTGTATTAAGACACCCCAAATTATATAGATGGAAACTTCAAGTGAATGCTAAATGCCCATGATATGCTAGTGTTCATTCAGCGTTAAAGTTTTAATCAAGAAAATCTCAGATATAGGATTGAGTTTAGGTACCATTTGGGCCAACTTCTTTATGGTTCCTCTGCAACCGATCAGGCGGATGGAAACTGCAATTTGGCACCTGAGATCTCCTGAAGCTCGTCGTTTCCCGGTTATCAGTGTCATTCATAACAAAATCTCGGAAAGTAAAGTCACCACTGTAAACTTCCCCATCCATATTGTGGCCTATCGAAGTTGATGGGGCGACCTTCCTGCGAAACTTGCATGACTTATACAAGTACTTTGCCTTGGATTTCAGTTTTTTATGCGGCTTTGATGCACAGCCACCCATGATCGTAACTAAATTTCACAAAGCCAAGTAAATGCTTCCCTCATATCAGTTACTGAATTCAAGAGTTCGGTCGAAACCTTGAACTCCAGGCAACCCTGCCCTGTTAGCAGACATGTAATAGGATTTTTCATTGATGTAAGATGCTAATGAGAATCAAATACAATCTCTATAATTTTATTTTTATCACCGCAAGTCAAAAGAACTGCGAAAATACTATTCTAACAGAAACGTTTACATAGCATGAAAACAGGACAAGAACTGACGTTTACAGCAAAAACATTTATCATATGCAAAACAAATTCACAGGCCTGAACTGATCAAGTTCAACAAGAACTGATTATTTCAAACTTGAATTACCTTAAACATCAAAGATGTAACATAATAAAATCAAGAAAACGGATTCTGCTTCAAAAGAAGTACAAAAGTGCTAGCTTCCCGTAGCCTTGATGCATCAAATATAATATCTGCACAGCACTGTGGGTGGGGGATTGGCTTATGTGAAAGCATGAGTAGCTTGAGAATTTTCTCAATAAAAGGAGCAAGTTCATGAAAAAACACTGCCGAATTTTGACCAAACAACCCACCCATAAGAATGACTCCCCAAGGCAAAAAAGTTGGTGTCACATATAATTGAAGTTTACCAAAAAAATAAAATAAAATACTTGACAAGAATTGAACTTGGCCCTTCTCCTCGTGCATAATGTTAACGAACAGTTGGTGTATCATTTTCAAGAATTATACGTAAAAACTATTAATAAATAATAACATATATGTCGAGGAAAGGAACTTCAAAAATACAAAGAAAGAAAGGAAGGTATTCCAATGATTAAGTTATGTACTGTCGTTATACTAATTTAATTAATACTCCACTACATTTTGTTAACAAAGGTGAAATCAAGAAGCAAAGGATTACTATTGTTTTTTTTTTTTTGTTCTATGCTTAAATTTTTTTTTTCCAAAATAATTATTTTTGAAACTAGTCATAATCAAATATAAATTTGTTATTGCCTTTTTATTTTAGAAGTAATTTAAAACCTCTGTTTCATAATTTTTTTAAAAAATAAAATTAAGTGCCTTTACATCTAACTTCATACCACATAATCAAGAAAAAATAGAATTGTTTATACACCTTTTTGGGCGACTCTTTGGACACGTAAAGTTGTTAAAATGAGTCGGGTTCGCTTCGTACCACATTGCGAGTTGGCCCGTCTCGTTGGTTATTTTGACAGTTCTATACACATGATTTGCTCAGTACGATTTACTTGACTAACGTTGTTTGGAGATTATTGTATTAGCATACATCTTTACTCAGTGCACTTCGAAAGATAACGGTGATAGATTTTCATGTCATAAAAATAAATAAAAGTTTTATACCAGACAATTATATTTAGAAAAATTTGATATTATTTTTCAATGAATTAAGTAATTTAAAGTAGGAAGACCTTGCTAACGTACATACAACAATGTCAACCAAATACCTCAATGACATTTCCAATTTCGTTATGTTTATATATTGAAAATTTGACATGTCCCATCCAACAACCGATATTTAAATAAAATATCGAATTTATATACTTACATTTTTTACTTAATAATGAAATTTTAAATCAAGAAATGCATTATTTTTTATTTAAATTGTTTTTTAAAAAATCACTATTCAAGACACATAAATAAATAGAAAATTAATTTAAGGACCTTAGTTGTCAAATCAGTATTAAACACACAGACACATTAATAAATGGACATTAATTTATGGACCTTAGTTGTCAAATCGACTTAATTTTAATGTCTATTAAGTTAACATGACAGAGATATTTCAAATCAATCATTGTTTAATTTAAATTTTTTTTAATAAATTAATCAATTTCAAACATAATCTGATACAAATTTTTTTAGGAAATTGACCTTCAGTCTCTAGTCGGTGATTTTTTTTTTGTGTTCAGTCCCTGGATACTTTTTTAGTACCATATTTTCACATGAAGTATACCACATTTTGTATGACATAGTACCACAATTTTGTGGGTAAGGAATGAACCCAAAGAAATATTTTGATTAAAGATTTTTCACCAACTTCCCATTTTTTTTAATATCACTTTAATTTTTGTGATCATTAAATTGTTTTTATTATGTTATATTATAATAAATGCTAATAAATGGTATCTGATATTAATATTTCACGATTTTCAAAGTTATCATAATTAATAATGTACAAAATGTGGGGGTCTCTACAAATTTATCATGGGTTTCAAATAATAAATCTATGTCCTAAATATCATCATATGTTATTATTTTATATAGGTAATTACGGTATTGATATTATTTATCTATATCATATGTAATATTTAAGCAATAATATAGACGAAATAAATTCTTAGTGTAATTTTTATAATCACCAATATACATCTCTTTCGTTTTTTTAGTCTCTTATTTCTATTCTTTTTTCTTGGATTGTATATTAATTTTATGAAAAAAAATCAAAAAAACTTATTAGAAATCAAAAAATTCTGAATTTATTTTAAAATTTTCAATTTTTTTAAAAACAAAAGTGCTTATTAAAAAATAGATGGATATCACTAATTACGTCTTTGTATTTCTTTTTTATATCAAGAACAAGCTTTTCATTACTCAATGTAACATAGTAACATTGTCCAGTAACCGATCTTCTAGAAATGATGGTGGCTCATGCCAAATAGATGGATTTAAATGTAAACAACATTTTCTAGCTAGCAGATGAGCTAATTCATTTGCTTGTCTTCAAAACAAAGAAATAGAAAATCGACTCTCTTTGCTTATCAGCTCTCGGCATCTTCCAATTATATCTTCAAACTCCGAAAAGTCATTTGCATACATTTTAACTGCATCAGCGACACCTTTACAATCAGTTTCGAATATGACTCTATGTAAACTCATTTCTGTAACCCAGTTAATAGCTTATAAAAGCCCCATAGCTTCTCCTTCTCGGATACTTGGCAAACCTTCTATGACGGTAGTTCTAACGACCACAAACTGCCCTTTATCATCGCGAATAACCATGCCAAAGCCTATTACTCTCTGATCCTTAAAGAAGGCTACATCAACATTGCACTTTACAAATGTTGGTGGTGGTAATTTCCAGTAAACTTCGTCGTACCATTATGTCTTTGTATTGATCTTTTGAAATCGTAAAACTAATAAGAAATTCAAGGTATGGCACCATATCATACAGCTATTAAACAAAAAATATTTTTCTATTATATATATCTTAAATTGTTATAAATAAAAAAAAATTAAAGAATTTTTTTTATTTAGTGTGACAATATAAAAATATTAAATAGCTGACCACTAACTCTTTGTCCTACTAGCATTTTCTACTTACCTACCAATTGAAGAAAAATTGGTTGAAATTAGGCATAAGAATTAGGTTACGGTTCAAAAATCAATTCAATTAACATTTTATGTATTTTAATTGAATTAATAATACAAAGACAAATTACTCTTCAATTTTAAAAGAGTTCAACGCGTGCACGATATAGTTATAGGCTTTTAGATAGGTTAACCTAATCTTGAAGACAACTCACTACTTCATTTTGTTAACATCAATTTAGGTATCAATTAACAAGTATCTTACAAATTAAGAGTAGACTGAGACGGTATCATAGATTGTCGAGCTGGTTTATATTCAGAGTGAAAAATAATAATTTTTTATGGGTAAGGTCGGATATGAGATATGTTTCATAAAATTGACATGTGAGACGAATTCATATGAGTTTTTGTGATAAATATGTAATCCAATATGGAAACAATAATAATTTCAAGTCCTATTAATACCAGTTGTTGATGTACACAAGTTGTGTGTGTCAATTAATTGTCACATATGATGAGCAAATGAGAACTTTTGGTCGATTGAAAATTGGAAGTTATTTCTTAAGAAAAATGGAAGTTCTTTTTTACTTTTTTTAGTTTTATGTTGTTAAAAATAAAAATTTACGGTAAAAAGTAAAAATCTCAAACTCACAAAATATATCAAACTACACAATTTATAAAATTTTCTCCCTATTCAATTGTGATTTTCTTCACAAATTGAGAATCCTATTTATAGAATTTCTTTAGAAATAAGCCAAAAATAAATACATTATCACACACTAATTTTCAATATTTACAAATTTTATTATCAACATTCAAATATTTCAGCTCTTATTTTTCAACATTCAATAATTCTTTATTTTCAACATATGTTAATTAAAATAGCTATATATGTAAATTTAGTTTCATGTAACCAAGTCAGACAAATTCAATTAAAATCAGAGCCTCGAGTTTTATTAGATAGTATAGTATAGATTAAAGGAAGAATATTTATCAGGATCGACGAACACAATTTCTAAATAACCTTGGTGAATACACTTGAATAAGTCATTTTCTTAAAAAATAGTTGACCAAAGTTAAAAGTTGTAAGGTTTATGTTTAAGAATTCACTAATTATGGCGCATTGTCATTATTAGAACTAATGTTTAACTAACATAATATGATAACTCAAATTATTTTATTGTAACAAAAAAATCAGATAAAAACTTTTTCTTTTTATTTTTTTTCATATAAAAAATAATTCGAAGACTCCCATTTAATAAAGTACTTAAGTTAATTTTGTCTTAGTTGGGCCATAATCAATGAGTTTTCTTTTTCTTTTCTCGATAATAAATGAGTTTTATTGTTCTAGTTTATTGGAAAGTAAATACTTATTTCGATTAAAAAAAATTAATGCTTATTTATTTTATTTGAAGCCTCCCTTTGANTAGAGTATGACTCTTATAAAACGGTCTCAATCATTTATATTCATGAGATGAGTATGTCTGGTTCATATTTGGAGCAAAAATAATAATATTTTGGCATAAAAATAATTATTTTTCACTAGTCGGGTCAGATAAGATATCTGTATTATAAAATTGACTTATAAGACAGTCTCATAAGAGTTTTTATGATTTGTGTAAGCTATAAATTTGCCAAAACAGGTTTAAAGCTAGTAATTTTTTATTAAATGAAAAATATTACTATTTTATTTTGATTGGGATATTTTTGTAAAATTCAACCGATGTCACAAATCCAGACAATTAAGAATATCACATTTTATAAATAATAAACATGCTATAAATTATAAACACAATAAATTTAGTTTTGACGACTGAAAATGAAATTGAATTTCGCATCTGCCTATTGTCAATATTATGGTTTGTTTAGTTTAAATTCAACTCATTAGTTAAAAATATTTGACTTTAGTTAAACTTTGATGACTTTTTAAATGGTTGTTACAAATAAGTAAGTCTTACTATATACCAATATGAGCTAGATGGCCTTTAGGGGTTTCCGAATCGTCAATGATCATGAGTTTGATTTTGCCTACTGATATTTTTTTTGAACGAACAGTCATATCTATTAACAAATAGCCCGACAAACTTCGTGGATACCACCAAAAATATTTAAAATTAGTCGTATAAATATGGGAGAATTCCTCGATTTGAGACCAAATCCAATTAAATAAGACAAAAACTTGTGTGAGACGGTCTCACGGGTCGTATTTGTGAGACGCATCTCTTATTTGGGTCATCCATGAAAAAGTATTACTCTTTATGCTAAGAGTACTACTATTTATTGTGAATATGGATAGGGTTGACCCGTCTCACAGATTAAGATCCGTGAGACAGTCTCACATGAGACCCACTCTATAATACGTTGTGCATTTGTTTTTTTGCCTAATCATGTTATAAATGTGGAGTTCGAGGAGGTTGTTGCACGCCCATTTTTGTCTTTGGTATCATGAACAAGAACAGACATTGTTGTCAACAAAAAACAAACCAATAAGTAACTTTTGTCATGTGTCTTAATTGGTGGAGTAAATGAACTTTTAATCGATGATCTTAGACAGTTTGAATTTAATTAGAAGCGGGTAGGAAGTGTATGTTTATTTGTTTGGGGGATCTTTCATATTAAATTTCACATTTAGTGAAGCTTAAAAAATTTGGGGTTCCAGAACTCAGTGGATGAACCTCATTTTAATGATAATACTTGTTAAATGTTGCAAATTTGTTCGGAAATTTTGATGTTGTTGAAGACTGATTCATTTATTGAATAATATTTTGTCTAATTGAAAAAATTCTTGCATAAATTGCAAGTGGTTGAGAAGATGAATTTGAAATACATGAATTTCGATTATAGTTTTATTTTTTTTATAATAAAACAATAAATATAATCTTAAATCCTCACATTACTTATTTACATATTAGTAACAGAAAGTAGAACAAATTTCAAATTATACTATTATTGAGTGAACTTTAAATCCATCATAATTAACATGAAATAATAGATAAACACGTGATGAGTAGATTTGAAGTTTATGGTCTTACGTCTCTAAATAAAAAAATACATTTGAAAATAAATTTAAAATTCATCAATCTAAATTATAGTGCATTCTAAATTATAGTTATTAGCCACTTTATGTTTTGGCACAATCTTGACCATTGGTAAGGAGGTGAATCCAATATAAGCAAGGTTCACTCCCATTATGTATTAAGCCAAAACCTTCTCATTTCAAATTTTCGAAGGAAAGTTAAAGTCCACCCAATGGTGGCCCAAACCTAACCTACAATGATAATTATTCATTTACTTCATTATATTTAATTTATAATGTTTTACATTATAAATTAATTTGTCATACATGACAAATTATATTATAATAAATACTTTTTGTTTCCTAGAAATCTCTTTACTTCTACTAGGTTTGTCGTATAACGTGTGAGTATTTTTTTAGAGTAACTAATGAAGCGTTTATATGTGTAGATGTTATATAAAAATGTAATTTAAAAAGATGTAAATATTATGAGTATAGTAATTTGTTTTTTTTTTTATATCCGTGTTCATATGCTTAGTATTTTCAATTGGCCCTATGCTCAACAAAGGAAAAAATATGTGAAAAAATTGAGTTTACGAAAGTGATAATAGTTAGCAAAAAAATTGAGTTGGTGTTCAAGGTGAAGAAGTTTAGTAACATGTCTCGAATTGAACACAAAGTATTTGATCATCTTAAAATCTAACGAGGGAACAACTTTATAGATAAGTTATTTTAAATTTGAAAACAGAGTATTCATATTTAAATAATAGTTGTGTTTGTAAAAGTGTCATACCTAATGCTATTTTTTACGCTAATGGATTTATGAAATTGAGAACTTTAACGTAAATAATTACATTCAGTAAGAGCACTTAGAATCTTAACGTAATCAAAGAAAATGAAAACTTTTTAATTATAAATGTCGATAAGATTTCAATAGACATAACATTTGTTTTTTAAAATATAAAAAAAAGTAAAATAGCTCGAATATGTGATCCTATAATTTGTATTTCACTTTTCAAATAAAAAATATGGTAAGAAACGGTGAGTACTTTGAGAATTAGGATATTTATTGTGCTGAATTTGGAATCACATGGCAGAGTATAAATGTTTAATATAGAAGTAAAAGAATACAAAAAAGTTAAGTATTTATTTTATTTTTCTGTATATGAATGTGTATAATATGAATTTATGTTTAAGATATGTACATGTTTATGTAAATAAAAAAGCAACGAACTGTAGTTAGCACACCGTATTTCGCAAAATAAAATAACCACTTCATAATGTACATAATATTTACATTACGTTTTCAAAAGGTTTATACCCAGAAAGTACAAAATGCAATGTCGTGCACCCATCATTACAATCCTAGGTCGACCCTTGTCCCTGAAAAGGCAAGCTGACGATTAGAAAATTAAACGCTAATAAATTATATATAAATGTAAGCAATTGTAAAGAGTAGCATTGACGAAATCCAATTATATTACTTCAAAGCATTGCAAAGCAAATAGCCAATATGAAGAAAGCAATTCATAACATTTAACTTGTTTTCACATTCAATAAACGAGAGTCATTGCGTGTAGCAAACCATTAAATTTCCGTTGATGAAAGATTTATTTCACCTAACGAACAACAGAACATTGGTGGTTCTAGATAAATACGCTATGCATCACAAAACGCACAATTTGGAACAGCAGGAAGTAAATCTGGAGTATTTACTATATGTGTCAATGAGTCAGCAAAAACATTTTCTGTATCAGCTGTGTTCGGCATTGTTATCTGGCCATGCATGCCTCGACTAATATTTCTTGCTAACCTACGATCTTGTAAACAAGCATACTTCTTTTTACGAAGGTTTTTAGTCATGCTGGCTTCTGAGATATGTTTGTTTCTTTTTTGTGTCATTATAAACGAATATATTGAATAAACAGCAAGAAATAGTGAAACATAAGGGTCCGTAAGTTTGCGTGTGCTCAAAACAACATAATAAAGCAAATTTATATGCAGAAATAAGTAGAGTTGGTGATTGTTTATTACTGTCGAATAGGGGAACAGGTGGATCTAGATATGGCTAATTTAGTTTTTTGCGAAACTATGAACTACAACACACAGAAAAACAAAAAGGACCTTAATAGTCTAGTGCATATTAAGTTCAGGTAGAAGACAAACAAATTGAAAACGAAGTTACAAAATATCAAGTAATAATAAAGCTATAATCAGTAGGTCGACCTGTATGGTAGGCGAGTCGAAGGGCTCAACATTTTGTTATTGATATATGCTGCGAAGCTGTAACACGCTCAGCTTGATTTATTGGTACCTAGTTTGCACTAAGGCGAAAGTGGCATAATTAGGCAGGAGATGAAAAATCAGTATCTAGTGCAATGAAGTAAAATTTGAGCCAACATATGTAAAAAAAAATTAGTATGTAGGGATGTTGGATTTGGAATGGTCTTCTTTTCAAATAAGATAAATTTGTGGTCGACGATATGTGCTACACATATGCAAATAAATATGTACATGTGTCGTACTAATAAATTAAAGTGTAAGCACAAACCGTATGGCTTTTGGGCATTCAAAATATATCTCAGGTTTATCCAAAAATAAAGAAACTTTGTTTTGTGCAGTAGGTGTTGGTGGAGTATTTTGTGAGGGTGTTGCAGTTTGTTTTCTTCTTCTGGTGCACTCACTAACAGTTTTCCCTTTTTTGTTTGGTATATAACATATAGTTTTTGCTGATGAACTTTGTTTTTTTATTTCGCACTCTATCGATTGCATAAATAAAAGTGTTGTACCACATTACACAGACTGAAGCAGCGGGAAAAATATTAAATAAATATACGTTTTTGCTGCGTTTAGTGTTTGTGCCGGCTTATGTAATAGATTAATGGCATGCACTATTATCTTATCAAAATATGTTAATTTCTCTATGTTTTATTGTGTATTATTCATCAGTTAATCCAGAACCTAACAGTGAAGAATATTGACTGCACAATAATTTTACATGTGTACCCAAGTGAACGGTTTTGTTCAACTGAGTGCATTGTTTCGTATTGTGGGTCGGGCCATCAGAAGTAGTGTTATGCTGAGAAAATACACCGCCATTGTGCGTTAAACAAAATAGTATTTTGTTAGGTTTTTTCTTTTATTTAATTTATGAGTTTAAATATGTTTTTATATGTAGAGCATAGCATTAGTAGACACCGAAATATGGCTCTTTTTTTTCCCAAAGAAATTTGTGAGCTAATATTTGCAGTTGTCAATATTCGCCTATGTCTTTTTCGATTTAGTGTTGCAAACTGGTTTTTACATGGAGAAAGGTGTAAATTAGTTGCCTATGTAAAATAACAAATTACTAAATATTAGATTATGTGCTTTAATGTAAATTGAAGTTATTCTTTTATCCTCAGTAAGGTGATGCATGAACGTTTTTCTCCCCCTAGTCCAGATAGTTTTTTAGCACTTATGTCAAGGTTTCTGAAATTCCAAAGAAGAACAAGGCAATAAAAGGCGGAAGAAAATCTAAAAGAGCAAGGTAGATGAGGTGGAAACATAACATTCAGGGACAAAAAAAATTTTGAAAAAGGGGGAGACATAGGAAAGCTGTGGGATCTTACCTATGGCGAGAGGGAAGAAAGACAGGAAGTAGAGATAGGAACGCGGAGTGAACAGCTGAAAGAAAAAGAAGACCGCCGCCGACAAACCAGCCAACCCTTTGTCCCTGAAACCTGCGCGCTGCAATGGGGTGAAGACAAAAATCAAGACAAAATAAAAGGAAAAAAGGACAGTGTCAAAGAGATCGAAGCAAATGAACGATAAACAGAACATGGAACTGAGACAACCAAAGGCGGAGTAAATCCATAAAACTGAAAAACAAAACAAGGGAAGAGGAAGAGCAAACCCAAGATTTCAAGAGAAGTTAGTGGGGAAAAAGGGAAAAAAGCAAGCACATTAGAGTCTTACCAGTCTGGACAAGGGGGTAAGCAACGCAGTAAAATCGACGCCGGAAAACTGGAAGGAAAAGGACGGAGAAAACACACTAAGCAAGGATTTTTTTGTTGGGATCTGTCCGCTTCAGTCGGGAGGGAACGAGGGAAAAGCAAAGCAGAACAAAGGAGGACGAAGGAGATTAAGAGACGAGGAAACATCGGTGCAACCGGAAGGTAGGAGTTCGGTGGAGAGAAGAGCACATCACACGTGGTAGTGGCCCTCGGCTGTGTTGTGGCTGCGTGACATGTGTTAAGGGTGTAACCTACAACCGGGAGGAAACTGGTCAATTCTAACTTATTCAAGCTTTAAGTATAGTAGATATTATATTTTATACCATACTAACATTCGTGAAACATGTGATAAGTGTACGAGTTTAATAATATTTCTTGATAGTATGTCTCTTGTCGTCGATCCTGTCTATTTTTACGATAATGAGTAATAATTTTGATATAAAAAGCAACACGTATTTATGGATGACTTATATAGGAGATACGTCTCACAACGGTCAAAAGTGAGTGTGATTTATAAAAAGTGACTATAATATGGGATTTAAATCAATAACCTACAAAAAGGTTCAGAGAGAAAAATAATAACAACTGCTTCTAAAAGAAGCAAAATGCAAAATATGTGAAGCCCATACTCAATTGACACGCAACGAGAAGTTTAACGCTTAAAAATAATTTAATTTTTAAAAAAAATTTCAAAAATAATGTAAAAAAAAAAATTTTCCAAAACTACTGCAATCCGTGCTTATGGAGCACGGACGCCGCTCACGTGAAGCAGCGTCCGCGCTTCGTAAGCACGGACGCTGGTCCACGTAAGCGACGGAATTTTGTATCGACGGTTTTAATAAACCGTCGCTATATTGGAATCAGCGACGGTTAATAAGCCGTCGCTAATTAGCGACGGTTTTTAAACCATCGCTAAATGCTTTTATACACATCACAAATAATCTTGAACTTTCAACGGCTTGCAACTTTGCAGCGTGCAATATACGCTGCGGAAAAAGAATTTGCGCGCTGCGAAAAACCATTTTTGTTATAGTGAAGATAGAGAAAAAAAACAGACAATAAACTCATCAAAAAATAAATTTTTTCATAAACCTCTACTATTCAACCTAGTTTTTTCAGTGATTCAGGGGTGGCTGACTTTGGTTTGTTTGGTCAGCAGGATTTTAAGACTCCGTCTTGGTCGAACATACACAGTTTTACAAATTTGCTTAATGCTGGTCCGCAGCATCTTGTACATGACATTCGACCACAGAATGATGTTGAAGAAAATGAACAACACTCAATTGAGATATCACAGTCTTGATGAATTTCTTGTTTGTTTATTTATCTGTCTTCACTACAACAAAAATGGCTTTTCGTAGCGCATATTGCACGCTGCAAAATTGCAAGCCGTTGAAAGTTCAATATTATCCGCGGCGTACATGTGCACGCTGTTGATACAATGTGGTATTTCCAATTAGCGACGGTTTTTGAACCGTCGCTAATTCCAATACAGCGACAGTTTATAAACCGTCGCTGATTCAATTTTAGCGACGGTTTAATTAGCGACGGTTTTTATATATATTCCGTCGCTTACG
Source organism: Primulina huaijiensis (assembly GCF_012295235.1). Classification (NCBI taxonomy): domain Eukaryota; kingdom Viridiplantae; phylum Streptophyta; class Magnoliopsida; order Lamiales; family Gesneriaceae; genus Primulina; species Primulina huaijiensis. The sequence goes on along the minus strand of NC_133311.1, from coordinate 15,702,577 downwards.
TGGACCAGCGTCCGTGCTTACGAAGCGCGGATTGCAGTAATTTTGGAAATGTTTTTTTTTTACATTATTTTTGAATTTTTTTTTAAAATTAAATTATTTTTAAAAAAACCCGTTTAACGCAACATACTCAAAATTTTCAATAAATACTGCCCACATGTCAAAATAAATCAAAACAGATAGACATATATCCAATGTTGTAAATGACAGAAGGCGGTAGTGGGACGGTCACTCGGTCGCTGTACTTAGGCGGTTGAATTTTTTAAGTAAATTTTTTTATATAGATAATCATATATAATCATGCAATATAATCACAAATAGTAATCATTTTTTTATGCAAGATGTGTAATTAAATAATGTTTAAACATAAAGAAGCTTCATGCAATATAATATCATCTAGATAATATGTAAACAAATATATAAACTCCTTATCGGATGTTTTAAGACATGCACCAACTTGTTCTACAATACTCGCAATATGATGTTTAATTCTATAAACTCTTCCTTTATTAAGCCTCTTACACAACTTGCATGTGATCCAATCTTTTTTCTCTTTATTATACAATATCCCATATTCTCAAACAATATCGTTAAACTTTGACTTAAATTTCAACTCTGGTTGTTTATCCTTTTCCGCCATTAATTTTCAACAATAAATCAGTAATAATAAGAAAAAAACAAATTTGATTTTTGAAATCACAAAAAATTAAAGTGGGATGTAATCTAAATAACTAGGATTTTGAGTTTTAAAATTAGTTGACTTTGACTAAGTTTTTAAAATTTGTTGATTACAACTTAAAAATGTTAATTGACTCACTTGGACCGCCTGCTCGTCGTCTAGCCCGCATGCTCGCCGTCGTATAGCTTGAACCGCCTAAAAAAACTGCTTCATGAATAGGCCGGGCGGTCGAGGACCGCCTAGTCTCGACCGTCATTTAAAACATTGCATATATCAAACCAATTATTGTTAAAAGATATACAAAAAAAATTATCTCATTCTTAGTGATCTTACCCTATTAAAAATAGCTGGATCCACAAACCCAGAGAAATCAAAACCCCTTGGCATTTTCTCAACGACTGATGCTAACAAATACATTCTATGAACATGAAATTTTTCTTTCCGACCGCTTACGACATGTAATAGTGGTGCCTTTTATTTTGGTATCAAACCAACACTGTATTATCGTGCGTAGCAAAGTAGACTTGTAAAATTAGACGTGCAAAACGTCACCAATGACACTTGAAGTTGATTCCAATACCACCTCAAGTGAGCATGGCACCACTATTTCTTATTCCTGGGTTAAGCAACTCCATTACTCCATTACAAGTATATTTATACACGAGTATCTACTGCATCACATTCCCAGTTAGATAGAATGAGAATTGGAGCCGAGGATGAGAATGTTCCGCTAGAAATGATCATCCATTCTCATATAGTTGAAGCCAGTTTTTGGATCATCGAAAAGATTAACTGTCGTACTATTGTAAATCATGTTACTTCGTGCCTACCAGAGCTAAATTTAAGTAAAACTGAATCATGAATAACTTGGAACAAATGACATAAAACTCACCCCTATGAATATTAATTTCTTCAAAAGAATAGGGAATCAAGAAATTGTCCATATACTCAATGGAATTGAATCGAACAATGGAGTTCTCAAGAACTCTTTGAAAACTACATTCCAACTAATACTAACCAAAGTTTTCATCTCAATGCTGAAATCAAATGGATGGTACTTCGTCGGGGTTGCAATCTAAAGCAGTGCCATTCATAGTTTGAAAAAGACAAACCCAAGAAAGAATCAAGAGGAATAGATTGTGAATGATCTGAGCCATACGTGAGAACTTTGGTGCTGATAACTTACGATTCTTTAATATGCATTTTCAAAAAAAGATACAACAAATGAACAATACCACATGTAAAATAGAAATAATGAATAAAATATCCACCAAACTCAAATTAAACCCAACAAGAATCAAACTTCCATTAAGAGAAAAAGGCTCAAGGAATTCACATGAAAGGCACAGATTATGGTATGTAATGAATCCCACAACACCAGAAAGATACAGGCAGAAAAAGGAAACCTATTCAAGAATGCAGCCAGAGTCGATCCTGCAGACGCTCTTCTCCGACACCAAACATCTCATCAACTCTTTCACCATCTCTGTAGAAATGAAAGGTGGGCGTGTATCGAATATGTCGAGTAGTTTCCGGACACTCATCTATGTCGGCGTTCACGAACGAAAGCTTTGGAAATTTTCCGCTCAGTTCGCGAAATGTAGGAAGTATCTGACTGCACACTCCACACCTGAAAACACCACACCCCAGTTACCGCAACGAATTAATTATACCATTTCATCGAACACCCGGTACGCATATGTCTCCGTTGCTCTTTAATTCAATTCTAAACACACGAAAACATCGAAATAAAGAAACAAAATGAGTAGTGGTGACAAACCATGATGCACCGTAGTTGATTACTGCCTGCAAAATAGAATTTCCAACACAGAATTCAGCAACAAATTACAGCCAAAATAAAAGAATTGCCTGATTTGTTGCTTACAGGGAATTTTGAAGTTTTGATTTTTCGAAGGATTTCCTTGAGACTATCATCGCTTGTGGCACTAACAAGGTTACGTTGAGAATTTTTGTTCAATTTCAACTCTGAGAAGCTATCTTCTGCGCCTTCCTTTCCCTCTTGTTCTTCGGCAGTTCCACCCAACTCAGCTTCTTTCTTCATATTTGATTGTTTTCTTCTTGACAAGTAATTTTCCGATGAAATTTCGTCAGGAAACTGCATGTTGAGGAGACCACAGAGCAAAATAATTTTAACAAATTGACATTTGCAGATGAATTTGAAAGTCTCACCTTTTTTATTTTTTTTATATTCTGTGGTCTTTTGTTTTTCCAGTATATTTTAAGGTTTGATTGATGGTCGAAATTGGTTGGAATTAGGAACCACATACACCTATTTTCTTTTACTTGTCGTCGACACTACACGAAAAATACAACCTTGTCTGTTCCATACATTTCCACAATCTCCATCATAAATGACCACTCCTTCCTTGCTTGATCCTCCAGTTCTTCCATCGACGGGGCGTAAAACTGAACCTCGTACGACTCCAGTTTCTCCTCCGAAACTTCACCATATGGCAAAACCAAATGATCGAATTTAGTCGATCCGAAAACAAGCTAGTATAAGTACTACCTGGGCAACTGAGGTAGCCAAAGATCGGTAGAGAATTTCCCAAAAGATGTCGTGGACATGGTTAGGACCAACCCTTCCCAACAAAATGAGCCATGGACGAGTTTCCGGAATCTTGACTTGGGAAATGATGAAAATCTTGCTGGAATTGTTCGTGGTACGCTTGTTTTACTTGTGGTGGGCACTTGTCCGATATGTATATGCTCTTTTTGTTTACAGACACACCCTTCTCATCATAAATAGCTGAAGTACCTGCAATTAGTCAAATGCACAAAATGACTTAAAGCTAATTTAATATGTTGCTAGCTAGGGGGAAGTAGCAGACAATGGACATCCAATGCAAACTGTTAGAAGAGTAGATGAAGTGCAAGAAATCATCTGGAAACAATCTGCCATAAAAAAATACAACTAGGTAGGTGTCTTGAGCTCCCGATACCATTCGGGCAAGGCCTGGAAAATGGTGTTGAAATCATTGGTGGGAAGATCATTGAGATGCAGTCTGAATTCGGGTACTTCTCTAGCCGCGGCAGTGGCTGCAGTCCCCACAGCTTCCGATATATCTTTAATGTTTAAGAGAGTGTTATGGCTCGAGGAACATCCGAGATCATCTATACCGAAGCTCTTTCGCCAGCTTGTTGCCACCAGAACTTTCTCTATGGCCTCTACCATCATGTGTTTTAATTTTCTGCATGCACATATGTGTAACATTAGAAAATTGTTGAAACTTATGGTGACAAGATCAGATAATCACAATTGGGAAACCTGCAGTGAAGAATTCTTGGAATAGCTGTTCTCTCCAACCCCTCCATTCATGTGGAAAACTTTCTCTAGATCCATGAGTCTGAGCAAGAAGCAGCTAGTTTTCTTGGATCGGAGTATGTCACTTTTTAAAGACATTAGCATGCATGTTATCAAAGTAAAATATTGAATGATTTGATGCCACAAAGTGGAAGGGTGCGGTTGACTAATTGAAAGTGGGGGGACTTCCCCTATTGTCGGAAGAAAGATGGAAGTGCGGCTTTGCCTTAATCAGGAGCTAAAATGATTCATTTTGTCAACTTCGAGCACTATCGTATACAACCGATTTGAGAATTTTTAACAAATTGATATTTGTTTGATCTTTGTATTTCCTGTTTGTTTGAAGGTTATTTTGGAAATTTTTTTTTAAAGAAAAGTCACAATTAAATTTTTTTTTTATATTTGTCATTTTTCGAACTATTCTTATAAAACTAGGGCGGGCAATCGGGTTGGGTAGTATGGGTCGGGACCCGAACTCGATCGGGTGCATTTTGTTGAGTAGATCGGGTCAATTAATATAATCTGATCGGGTTCGAGTAGAATTGTCATTTTTTGAACTATTCGTATAAAACTAGGATAGGCAACCGGTTCGGGCAATTCGTGTCCCGACCCGAACTCGATCGGGTGCATTTTGTCTTGTAGATCGGGTAATTACTTGGGTTCGGTTCGAATAATTTAATCTGATCCGGTTCAAGTAGAAAAACTCTACCCGAAGAACCTGATCGGGTACCCGATTACCCGATTCATGATTTTTTTTAAAAAAATAAAATATATGGGATTGAGTTGGATTGCACGTTCTATTAGTTATTTAGTTCAATGAACCCTTCTTCCTCAAGAAATCTTAATCAAATATTTTTTCTTAAAAAAAAACCTCCCAAAATGTATTTAAAATATTGAATACATTCAAATTGAAAGTTAATTTCAGCAGAAGGTATACCAAGATTATTCCCCAAAATTTCTTATTTTGGAAAATTTCCCCCTAAATAAGTGATTATCTTCCCAACTTACTTAGGATCCATCAACACACTGCAACTCTCGACCATTTAAATAGTTAACATCTCATCTGGCTTTTCGTCAACTTCATTCCTCTTTAGCTTGTAGGAAGAATGAGGGCCTTTCTATTTCTATTTCTATTTCTATTTCTTTAGTTCAATGCACTGGTCCTTGACAACTGCTGGACAAAGTGCACTATGTTTTTGTACTTAATTTGTCACATGAGCCAATGACAATTTTGGGGAAAAATATATTGGATTTCAACTTGATGAATATTTTGGTGCAGAGATTTTATGGGATGAGTTCATGGAATTAAGGGTAAATCTTGAGCTCGAAAATACCAATGTAAATTGATTGAGCTTTTCTTGTACCGTAAATCTTCGAGTATAATTTTGATCTTTTATGCTTGAATAAATCGCAAGTACACAAGTCAAGTTATAATATAGTTTACAAAGTACGAATATCTTCTTACAAAGAATGCATCACCCAATTATTATTTTCAAAAAATAATATTTAGCAAAGTGTAGACGAAATTTGAATTGTAATTTATCTATTAAATTCAAGACAACAAATAATGCAAGAAGTAAATAAATATAGACAATTTAGGATGAATTTTGTAAAATCAGTTGGAAAAAAATTTGTGGGAATTTCGGTTCACCTACCCTTTACTTCGTTAGATAATCGACTTCGACTTTTGAAAGGATCACGCAGCTTATTAACACTATCTCTCGAGATATGCTAAACTACATCGACACGAAGAAATAATTAAATATCTTTAACTATTTATCAAATGTGAGTTGCATACATGATTCGTGGAATTTCCTAGCTTTCGAAATATTTGACTATAACTATCAACGTGTATTAAGTTTCATATGTCTATGCAAATTGTAAATCCACGGATTGTGTTGCGCTTTTCTATTACGAACTATTTTTTCGACTTCATTCATAATATAAAAATTATTATCAAAATTATTTAGGCTTCAATAATCAAATAAAAACAATAATACAACCAAGCATAATGCAAAAATCGAATATTTAATTATATAAAATAAAGTTTCGGGCTAGGATATCCTTAAATCCCAATAAATAAAAGAGTTTAGCTCCTAAAAATCATTATGAACTGATCAAAATCACAATTGAACAATGTTTCAAAATTAAAGATATAAGAAAAAGAACAAGAACTAGGAGTCGTTGCAAGAAATCTTCACTCCGTGCACGGTTCTTTGACTCCAGATCGTATTCTTCTCTCCTTGTTCTCTTTCGTGGCCGATGAATTCTCCGAAATTCATCCTCTCCCTCAAAAACGTGTGTTAGGGAGTTTTCAAATAGATGACCATGAAGAAAATTGGAAAAAAAATCAAGCAACATATTTTCCTTCCCGATCACGTTGAGCATACAATTTTACCCATCCCAGCACGCTATGCTCGCAAATATGCTCACATATTCTTCATCTGCGCGCTAGGGCGGACAATTTTACTTGCCCTAATGTGCATAGCTTGACTTTTGAATCTATTTTCTTCTTATGTGTGTTGGGTTGGACAAATTCATCCGCCCTAGCACACTTCCTTGACTTTAGCCGCTGCAATCCACCTTTCTTGATCACATTACCTACAATTCAACACAAACACATGAAAAATAAATAATATACATAACATATAATAAAACAACTAAATATAGGCATAACATAAACGAAACATGCAAGAATGAAACTCAAAATGACATAATAAAATACGTAAAGACCACATATAACATAAATCTTGATTCATGTGCACTGTTTTTCGAATGTGTTGATCATCCCAAGATTTTAATGATGTACGGTTTTGAGATTTTATCTGTTCCATATGTGGTCAATTAACAGCATCTATTGTTCAATAAAGTTTACACTTATATTAAGTGTTCAATAAATTTCATAACCCATTAAATTCCGCTAACTTAACATTATTGATGGAAGGGTGTCATAACTCTATAAATGATAGATAGTCTTGGTCTTTATTCCAACAATTTCATTAAGCTCATACACCATCATATAGAAATTGTGAAGGAGTAGAAGTAGAGAAACAATGCGGCAAAAGTAAATGGTGTATATGCTTAATGAAATTGTTGGAATAGAAGTGATGAATATTATGGCAGATACATTGAAGATGGACAAGCACTGGCTCATTTGCTCGGTTTCTTGAAAAAACTATGATTGTTGTCCACACTACAACAAAAATGGCTTTTCGCAGCGCGCAAATTCGCTTTTCGCAGCGCACATTGCACGCTGCAAAGTTGAAAGCTGTTGAAAGTTCAAGATTATCCGCGGCGTGCATAAGCACGCCGTTAATACAAACTATTATTCACGGCGCGCCTATGCACGCTGTTGATAGTTATAGCATAACCGTCGCTAAGTAGCGACGGTTTCAACATTCCGTCGCTAATATTAGCGACGGATTTTATTTAAATTCCGTCGCTACTTAGCGACCGAATATTTAAAACACCGTCGCTATATTGCGACAGTGTTTCAAAATTTCCGTCGCTAATTAGCGACCGAATTAAAATAAAATCCGTCGCTAATCTTGTTCTTACAATAAAAAAAATTACGTTTATAATTTAATAAATCTTAAAAAAACGTACACCATAATAACAATATTCATCTTAACTAACACTTAAAAATTTACAAAAAATTGAAACAAAAATACGTACCTTAAATCGAAATTTAAAAAAAAAAACGTACCTTAAAATGAAATTTAAATTGTTTGAGAGAGAAAAATTTTAAGTGTTATGAAGTGCTGTGGTAGAATGTGGTTTGACTGGTGGTATTTAAAGACAATTTGCGACGGTTTAGGTTTTACCGTCGCTTTTAGCAACGGTTTTGTATTAAACTGTCGCTAATGGCGACGGTTGTGAATTTGTCGCTAATAGCGACGTACTTATTCCGTCGCTATTAGCGACAGTTATAATATAACCGTCGCTAATTTGAATTTTGGGCGACCGCTATATTTAACTGTCGCTAATTTTAGCGACGGCTTTACTAAAACCGTCGCTACTTTAGCGACGAATTTAAAGAAACCGTCGCTAATATAAATATTGCGACGGATTTCAAACAACCGTCGCTAAATATTAACGGCGCACATTTTCATGCACGCTGTCGTTTATATAATTTTTTAACGGCACACATAAACGCACGCTGCGGATATTACTTACCCGCGGCGTGCTTTAAAAGCACGCCGCGGATAAGTAATATCCGCAGCGTGCGTTTTAAGCACGCCGTTAATACTGTCAAGTGCAATAATATCAACAGCGCACATATGAGTGCACGCCGTTAAAAGTAATATTCGCAGCGTGCTTTTAATGCGCGCCGTTGATGACGTGCTGCGGAAAATCATTTTTCTTGTAGTGCCAATACATTATGTCTGGTTCTCTAAACCAAAATAGTGTGGCAGAAAGAAAAAATCGAACATTATTGGACATGGTGCGAAGCATGCTTAGTAGCTTGAAACTTCCTAAGTCGTTGTGGACTGAAGCATTAAAAACAACATCACATATATTAAACCGAGTTCCAATCAAGGATGTCTCAAATATTCCATTTGAGATGTGGAAAGATTGGAGACTGAGTTTTCATCATATACGCGTTTGAGGACGCCCATCTGAAGTAAAGGTATACAATCCATAAGAAAAGAAGTTAGACCTAATGACTATTAGTGGGTATTTCGTTGGATATGCCAAAATGTCTAAGAGATATAGAGTTTATTGTTCATCTCACATCACCAGGTTTGTGGAATCAAGAAATGCAAAATTTATTGAAGATGAATTGATTAGTGAGAATGATAGATCTTGGAATATTATTTCTGAAAAGATCATTCGGACATTTCACATATATCAATTGATAGCTTGACTATTGTACATAACATTCAGCAGTTCAAACAAATGTCGTACAAACTAAAGCTGAAATTCAACAAGTTGTTGAACATGATCAAGTAGATCTTAATGGTCAACATATACTTGAAATTTTTGAACATAAAGATGAGAAACACAATCCTACCTTTGAGGAAAATATCGATTCAACATTAAGAAAATTGACTTGAATAAAGATATCAACAATTCCTACTGAGTATGTTGTATATCTGCAAGAGTCTGACTATAATATTAGAGCTGAAAATGATCCTGAAATGTTTTTACAAGCTATACATTCTAAAGAGTCTAACTTATGGTATAATGATATGAAAGAAGAGACGATATCTATGATATCTAATAGCGTCTGTGATCTTGTTGAGTTCCCTAATGGTGTAAAATTCATTAGACGTAATTGAGTCTTTAATAAAGAAAGATGCATTGGGCAACATTGAAAGATACAAAACAAATTGTTGCTAAAGAATTCACTCAGAAAGAGGGAACTAATTATACAGAAACCTTTTTCTCATGTATCTAAAAAAGATTCTTTTCATGTTATTATAACATTATTCGCTCATTTTAATTTATAATTACACCAAATGAATGTGAAAACAACATTATTAAATGGTGATTTATAGGATATATTTTATATGAAACAACCAGAATGATTCTTCTTTGAGGATGGTGATCATTTGGTTTGCAAGCTAAATAAATCCATATACGAGCTAAAACAAGCCTCTCGTCAGTGGTATTTAAAATTTTAAGATGTTATTGCTTCCTTTGGCTTTGTAAAGAACATTATTGATCAATGTATATACCGGAAGACTAGTGAGAGCAAAAATTGTTTCTTTTTGTTATGTGTGAATGATATTCTACTTGCAACTAATTATATAGGATTGTTACATAAGGTGAAACATTTTCTTTCTACAAACTTTGATATGAAAGATACGAACAGGACATCTTATATTATTAGCATTAAGATCTAAAAGGATAAGGCCAAGGGCATCTTAGGATTGTCTCAAGAAGCTTATATAAACAAAGTTTTGGATATGTTTAACATGTAAAATTGTTCAACAAGTTTAGCACCTATAGTAAAGGGTGATGTATTCAGCATGAACCAGAGCCCGAAAGATAATTTTTGAGTGGGAACAAATGAACAACATATCATATGCTTTAACAATTGGAAGCTTAATTTATGTCCAGGTTTGTACAAAACCTGATATAGCATTTATTGTGAGAATGTTTGGTAGATATCAGAGTAATTCAGGAATTGAGCAGTGGAGATCTACAAAGAAAATGATGAGATATCTTCAAGGCATTAAAAATCGCATACTTATATACAAACGAATTGATAATTTAGATGTCATTGGGTGCTCAGATTCATACTTTGCTGAATGCGTTGATTCCCATAAATCGACATCTGGTTACGTGTTTATGTTGGCTGGTGGGGCTGTATCTTGGAAGAGTGGAAAACAAACCATGGTTGCTAATTCCACTATGAGGTCGGGCTTCTTTTTTTTTTTTAGGCTACTTCGCATGGTGTATGGTTGAAGAGTTTGATTTTCGAGCTTAAAATTGTAGATTCAATTTCTAGGCCAATAAAAATGTTTTGTGACAATTCAGCTGTTGTATTTATGGCTAAAAACAATAAAGCGATAGTAGAAATTAACATATCGACATTAAATATTTATCCACAAGAGAACGAGTTAAAAAAAAGAAGGTGGTCATTGAACACATTAGCATTGAATTTATTATATATGGTCTTTAACTAAAGCGGTGCATCCTAAGGGTTTTAAGGATCATGTAGTTCAAATGGGACTAAGTTGCATAATGTGATTTGATTTGTACTTACAATTATAGTATTAATGAAAATCTTATTCGGCTTCGATTTTTCTCATATTAAGCATATACATTCAGCATTTTTTTATAGAAAAATTCAATTAAGTCGGACTAGGAACAAACACATGGTTTATTCATTAAGTTGAGTTTATTATAAATTGATGTTAAAACATTATAATACACAGAGGATAATATTTGCATAAAGAGGGCATATCACCATGTTTCGTGTCATTGTTCTTAAATAAAGTTTGATATTCTTTGAATGTCATTTGGATTTGATATATTGATCAAGTGGGAGAATGAACGGTTTTGAGGAATCTAACGTAACATTCATGATAGAAGGGTGTCATAACTCTATGAAATGAGAGATAATATCGGTCTATCTCCCAATAATTTCATTAATCATACAAATCATCATATATAAATTGTGAAGGAGTAAAAGACTTAAAACTCATATCTAGAATTTCTAGAACCAAGAAAATGTAAATTCTAGAACCAAGAAAATTTATCGATGGTTGGAGGTAAAATTTTCGATTCTTCCGCTACGCATACTCTGTGATTTCTTACAATTCATACAACAAACTTGATTCATATTTGGTCATTTCCCAGATAACTCATCTCAGTCCCTAGCCCTTGTGTCTAGATTCTTGGTAGATTTTGTTTTTCTTCTTTATAAGGAAAAAATCCACTAATTAATGAATAAAAATATCTCTACAGCTCAATACAAATAGATTATACAATTTTTCATTCAGATTAAACTAAATACAGAGTTTATTTTTGCGTCCTCTATCCTATTGTGTCCAAAGTGCATCGTGCTATACCATATAGGTTTTGGAAGCTGATTTCAAATCATCGGCAGAGTACCACTTCTGAAGACTAAAATGGAAGTGATTTGAATTAGGAAAATTCCGCGATGATGTTGGATCCAGGTGTTCAAACGTCGCTCCCGCAAACCCTAAGATGCATCACGAACAGGGAGTTGGGCACTTCCCCTCGAAAACATTTTGACGCTCAAGTCAATACTACCCAAAACCAGATAAATAAAGCAAGAACTTGAGAGCACAAATGAGAGATCAAACACCTATTTTTATATTTTCTAGGAAGGCAAAATGGGCTTTATTATAATGGGCCCTATCTTGGGCTTACATTAAGGCTTTTGATGATTCTCATATAATAACCCCATTTTAATTTAATGAGTGTTTATTTTGAATTGCTATTACCCATAATCAATGTTATTCGTGTTCACCATGAGGTGACATTCATCTATTGGATTTGATGAATCATATCTAAATTATATTACCAATAGATAAATTTCATCTCGTTACGAGACAAACGGTAATTTTCAGAACTTAGCAAGTTATTTCACAATAATTTCACAAAATGATAAAACAGAATAGTTGACTACGTAACTTTACAATCTGAACAACATATTTCGATTATTGAATTAATGTGGATAATTCTTGTAGTGATAAGAAGTATAATTTAATTACATTTTTGAAAATTATAGGAAAATATAAATACTATTTTTTAAAATTAAAAAAAAAATGTCACATATGATGACGTCATGCCCACGATCAAAACCGAAAAAGCGAGTTGACTGATTGGATGGAGAGAAAAGAATCTCTACTCTACTCTGCAGTGTACGTTGGATGACATCTCCATCACGTACATGGGGCCCGTGATATGACAACCGTTAAATCGGAGGCCCGAGATGGCAACTAACGGACTGGATTGAATACCTCTGCAGTTGATGAGATTAAATAAATGGTGTTTACGGCAAAAGGAACATCTGTTTTCGTGGTTGGATTCTTTTTAACTTTACGAGACCAAGAATCCAACTCTCTCGATTTCAATTGGTGTACAAGATTATAAATTGTTATATGATTTGTATTCGAAATTATCGAACCGATCCAAATTTGAATTCGATTATTTAGTTTGTCTCTTTGTGATTTTTAATTTAATGTGTCATTGATTTTTTTTTTTTATACATAGATATATTTAATTTTATGTGTGTTATCAGACTTAGACATGCTTTGATTTTTTCGAAAGATTATAAGAAATTTTTCATTTTTAATCAGATTCAATAAAATAACCGAATCTCTGTGAACAATGCTTAGTCAGATTTGTCGATTCTTGGATACGAAGATATCAAATGAGTTACATCAAACTCGCATATCCAGTAACTCATGTGTAGTATTTAAACCATCTTCCTAGTTATATTGCGAATCTTTTAGCATAATTTATATGTTTTTCATTTTTTATCTAATAATCGGTCAATTTATATTTTGAATACGCTAATTTATATCTCTGTTGACTTGAAGTTTTTTCATCGAAATGTTGATGTGATACCGAAAAATGATGATATGTCACCGAAAATTATTGAAATGTCTGATGGTCGATAACTAAATAACGATTAAATATCTTGCTAGACGATCTTATATATCTATATATGCGAGACGAGTCAAATAGCTCTATAGTTGAAGTAAAAAAAAATATTTTTCCATGTGTCATGTTGGGATGAAAATCAATATCACAAAATTGACTCACGAGACATTCACATAAGATTTTTGTGACAAATAATTCTTTCATGAATGGAGGATGGTTGAAACACATATTGATAGGGATCACCACACGAAAGATAAGAATGATAAAATAAAAATTTATAAAGACAAATTTATTGGAATCACATAAAAATTGAAAAAAAAAAAATTAAAAATGGTCCTTTTTTCCCGGTGGGGCGAAGCATTGTTCTGCAGATAGAAAAAGGCTGGGAGAAATATTATTGCACGGCAAGCCAACACATGCATGCACAACTCATTTATTATTATTATTATCATCATATTTAAATATAATATAATATAATTTAATAGCCAAAATAAATACACACCAATTAGTTCAAGTTGGCCAATAATAATAATAATNATACCTAAATTTTCAAAAGTTCGAGTCCGCATTTTTGGATTTTTTGTAATTTTAATATTTTTCCTATCGGTTAATACGAAACTATACACGTCAGTCAGCGTTATTTTAAAATTGAAAAAAAAAACAAAAATAACGGATTAAAATTGAAATTTTGACAATATATAATAGTAAAATCCCAAATAGACACTCATAAAAGACCAATAAAATAATTTTCCCAACTTGTTTTAACTTCAACGTAATTTACATAAAGTTTTTTTAAAAAGATAGTTTTNCAACAAGTAAAATAAAAATTATATATAAATATTTTTTTTCGTTTTGAGATTTTAATTTTCTATGTTATTGAATTTCAGTTTTAGTTAAACGTCTTCAGTTTTTTTGTAATTTTAATATTTTTAATCGGAAATACTGATATGATAATCAACATCACGTTAGAAAAAGAAATTAAATTAGCCAAAAAATAGTTGATTAAAACTGAAATTTGATAACATATATGACAAAAACCACAAGACAAAAAAAGTAATTTTCCCAAATATTTTTACCTTAAATATAATTTATAAATAATTTTTTTGAAAAAAAAAAAAGATTCCAGTTTTGTTAGATCAATTCAAATTTGTAGGTGTGGCGGATGTTATGATCATAATATGAAGTGATTTTTATCTTGTGTCTGAAATATAATCGAATTATGTGAGTATCTTATATTTTGCTTGCAATAGCACGAAGAAGGCTTAAATCGGTCCTAAGAAATATAAAACCATATATATCACGTGAGTTGAATTTGAATCTATAGTTAATCATATAAAATGCTAGATTGAGTGATCTTTTACATGGATCTATCTATCTACAGTCTCACGGATCTTTATTCGTAAGACGGATCAATCATACTCATATTTATAGTGTCAAAGATATTACTTTTTCATGTGTGACTCAAATAAAATATCTGTTTCACAAAATTTACGGGAGTTCATGTGAAAAAGAAAATACCAACTTTTGATTGTATCATGGTAAGAGAAATACCCTTTTCTAGAGCATGGAGAAAGGATTAGATTAGTGATGGGAAACCATATAAAACAATGTAGGGGATCATATCTGAGAAGTAAACTCAGAAACACGCTTTTAAGTATTGAGTCAGACGTGTGTTTTGCGATTCCCAATAATGGCCGTAGATTCTGCGCCTCTCTCTGTTCATTCTTAAATTGAGAATGCGACTTTTCGTATTTGTTACAATGACACATTCTCAGGATTCTCTCTCCTTTTTATATGTTACATGACCCTTCATTCTCCCACTGCCAAAGGATGTACTCTTAAATACTTTCCCTCCTTACACAAATCTACACCCCTTATTTCCCTCTTTAATTATCATTAATAATTGGATCGTCAAAACTCGAGATATCATTTCAAACTTAAGAATCTTCGATATCATATAAATACAAGTTCATACGCTTGATTTCTACAGGCATGCTTGCTTTAACTCTATCGACAACATTTTTGGTGTCAAGATCAGTAGTAGCAGCAGTGTCAGTTAAGGCTCCTTCCAAAAGAGATATATATGGAGCGGTTCCAGTCTTAACTTCGAGTTAGTATATACAATTTTTGAACTATATTAAACAAATCATTCTTTGGTTAGATGATGACAAATCAATAATCTTTACACTAAAAATGTCTTTTTATCCTCCATGAAAACCAAAGTCCAAGCTCCATTAATCTCAACTCAATGATGGTAGGTTTGAGTTCCCATCCCAACACTTGATCATCAAGCAGAAAGTGTTGTGTTTCTTCAAGATATGTGTCCAAAACCCCTTTTTTTTCCTACCATATGGGCAACTTAGGATTCAGTACCCAAAGTTTTTAAACTTTGGTTTTACTACCCAATTTCATTATTTTTTCCAAAATACCCCTCAACCTCTTTTTAATTAAATTGATTTTTCTTTTTTAAATTAATGGCACATCATGCTTCCGTAAGATAAATTAAATCTTTTACCTTTTTTACTAGAATGCCACCGGGTTATATCCACCGTATTTTACGGACTGCTCCTCACAATCCAACCACACGATCGCAACCGATGGTTACAGACTCAGATTCCTTCAGCAGCACTTAGCACAACCCTAATTCGTTTCCTACCTTAGGGTGTACAATAAAAGATAAAATTTTAAAAATAATACATGAGAGGGGCTGAGAGCAAAGATCTCTTTATTCAAACACAAACATTTATTATTACATTGAAACCTCCTGTAGAGGAGGAGGAACTTGCTTAGCTACTTATAGTAGCCGAAACTTGAAAACACATAAACTCGAAAGAGAAAATATTACAATTGGTTTTGAAAGAAATGAGGAAAATGTTCGATGATCTTCACTTCTTTCTTTCTGCATTATTTATAGAAGGCTTCTTCGGATTTGAAACTCGGACTTCAAATCTTGATGAGCCTTTACAGCTTGCATATGGACCCTTGAGTGGTTGAGTGGTCCTACTTTTCTTGAAATGTTATTTTCTAGATTATTAATCTAGACATTAACTTTTCGTCGTCTTTTATTTCTCCCAGGTACCAGTCGAGATGGGCTTGGAGGATATCCGCTGAAATCTCGTCTTCTTTTTCTTTATACATCTTTATAATTTTCCTGAGAGCTGCAGCCTCACTCCTCTTATACTTGATTCTTCTTTTTAAAACTTTCAGATATACACGATACGTCTTAAAGTTTTCTTCTGGTGTGTTTAACTGGTTCTTATTTATCCTTTTTTATAGATAAAATTTCGGGACCAGTTTTCTTGTTCTCTTTATTGGATTCCTTTTTTGAATAAAGTATCCAATGTTCTTTTGTCTTTTACCACTCATTATTAGTGGTTCTTATATCATTTTCCACCGATTATTGGTGGTCCTGTTTCTCCACTCACATGGTGGTCCTCTTTTTGTTAGTGGGTTTAGTCACATGTCCCCTTTAATTTTGTCGAGGAATCTTGGGCTTTTTGTATCCTCGAGGAAAATGTGCATGTGGTCCTTCCCCACTTGTCCTTGCTTCGGTAGAATGTTTCCGATCAGATCTCGGTTTGAAACATTTACCGAATTCCGGTTCTTTCTGATTCTGGCATTCAGGACAGATGTTTTCTGACCATTTTCTTATGTGTGCCATGTTACAGAACTTTCGGCTAGTCTCTTTACTTGCCGGCAGCTTGCTATTCCACAAAAGATTTCTTTTCTTCTCGAATAGGTCTTCTGCAAAGCTTGTAGTTTTTCCTATCATAGTGTTTAACAGGAATGATCCATTTAAAGACTTTTGGTAAAACTTAAATGGAAACTTGACTTTGTCCATCTCCGTGAGACAGACCCAGATACCCCATGCTCTCCTGGTCGATATGTCATCTTCATTAAATGAAGAGACTAAGGGGGTTTCATTTGTAGGAGGATCCTTTATAAATTTTTGAGAATTCATGTCTGGCCTCCTTAGCTTGATAAAATGAAAGGCTCCGTGTAAGCCTTTTCCTGCTGGTTCTGGTGCTGTACTGAAAAAATATAGCTCCAAAACATTTCCTCTGGACAAATGATCATTATTTGCCCAAGTCTCATGAACAGCTTCCTGAATCCATTTTGGTAATGCTGATATTTCCGGGAAGCTGGGCGAAGTAGTATAAACTGAGGCAAGAGCCCCAAATTCATACCAGGCTTTGACCTCCTTTGGATATGAATTTTGTTTCATCCATACCCTAGGATATTTTCCTGCAACATCAACTCGAACCATTGCTGGGTTGATGCCAATTCTTGTGTTTAATTTCTCCCAATTCTGTTGGTAAACCTGAAATGGAGAAATTACATTTTCATTAGTACCAACCTTGGTTTTGCCTTTGTCAGTACGAGGCCTAAGGTTGATCTCTCCCTCTTCGATCCCCGAGGTGAAGGGTTGATTTGAGGACTCGAGATAAGGATCTGGAGTCTCAATTTTTGTTTTAGCCGACTCATCTATAGATGATCCCGACTTAACACTTGTGCAAGGGGTATTTGAATCCCCCGCTACAGGTATAGAGTCCTGTACTCGAAAACTCTCCATTTGGGAAACCAATGGTTTCTCAATGCCTTGGAGGATAGGCCTTTGCATTACAGACCATAACTGAGTATATGCCTGTAAACATCCTGTAATTCGATCAGAGACAATTCTCTTATCGGCTTGTTGTAGCCTTCCCGCAACTTCTGCGTTTACGGCCAACTTGTTGAACTCGGTTTGAAGCATTTCAAGGTGTTCCCTCAAATGCCTCTGCATCTTGATAATAGCATCAATGTCAATGCTGTCCATCTCTTGTTAAAAAATCTGCAAGAATGTTTTCATGAGATTTAATTATCATAATATCAAAAATATAATTTTGACATAATGCCTGTCATCTTAATAATCTGGCCTTCTCAGGTTTAGATTCAATTCTATTCCTTAAGAAAGCTTTCACCTGTGTGTTATCAACTTTCAAAGTGAATTTCTTTGCAAGTAAAAATAATGGCCATTTTTCAAAAGCCCTCTTTACTGCATAGAATTCCTTTTCGTTGATATGTCATCTTATGGCTTCTGCATCTGAGAATAACCCACTACAATACCTTCATGGTTGTTCTCCATTTGGTGTGAGCTTTGTTAAAACTGCAGCCCACCAATGATCACTGGCATCAGTATATAATACCAGATCATCTTCATCTTGAGGAATAGCCATTTTTGGAAGATTCTTACAAATCTTCTTTAATTGAACTAATACCTTTGTGTGTTCGTCTGTCCATATAAATCTAGCAGCTTTTTTCAATTATGGACTGAACACTTTTCTATGTCTTGCTAGGTTTTTAATAAACATCCCAGCAAAATCAACAACTCCTAAAAAACTTTGAAGTTGCTTCTTGTCCTTGAGACTTTCTGAAAAATTCTGCACCTTTTCTACTATGTGTTCTTGCAGAATTATTCCTGACTCATCGATTTCAATTCCGAGGAATTTAATCTTCCTTGTTGCAATGACTGCTTTCTTCTCGGATAAGACCAGTCCTTCTTTTTTACAAACATTGGAGAAAATCTCCAAATGCTTAACATGTTCATTCATATCTTTAGATGCTATTAAAACATCATCAATATAAACAAACATAAACTTAAAATAATCTTTAAAAAGATTATCCATTTTTCTTTGAAATATCTGGGGTGAATTAGCCAATCCCATTGGTAATACCTCCCAAATATAATGTCCTTGAGGTGTGGAGAAAGCTGTGAATTTCTTGCTTTCTTCCTGCATCCGAATTTGATAAAATCCGGACTTACAATCAAATTTAGAGAATATCTTGGCATTACGTATGCAACTTATTAGATGTTCTCTACTAGGTATAAAATACCCATCAAACTCCAGAATCTTATTAATTTCCTGATAATTAATAACTAATCTGGGTTTACCTCTTTTTATCTCACCATGATTTCTTACCAGAAAACCTGGACTACTATATGGTGACATTCCTGCTTTGATTAATCCAAGGTCCAAATGTTCCTTGATTATAATCTGCATATCCCTTTGGTCAATGATATTCATTGGGATAGGCTTGCAACGGACAAATTCATACTCTTTGCCTTCCTTGATTTTAAGGCAAGCTTTGAGTTGATTTCTGTCCCACCATGCCAAAGGATCTTCATTGTAATTTTCTTTGATCCTCTTCTTGACATCTTCCAGTAATACCTTAGATTCAAACTCTACTTCATTTTTATGTAGAGCTATCTTAAGGCATTCTATCTCTTCTGGTTGGAGTTCTTTATCTGCTCTTAACTGGAGCATTGTTTCTCCGAACCTTCTGGAATATTTCATTTTTGGGTTCAGGAGTTGTCCTGAATCACCACGCTTGCTGCGAAACTGGATCGGCAATTTTCTATAAAATGCCTCTCTTAGTCTCTGGACTATAATTTTGTGGTTACAAGGAGTTGTAAACACTAATCTTCTAGTCTCATTTTCTTGAGTATAGGATTTGAACATTTGTAGGAAATTGTTTCCTAGTAAAATGTCAGCTCCTGTATCATGAAAATAAATTGGTGGTGTTTTCACCTTGTACCAAGGTGTTTGCCCAGCACCGCCAATCATTATTTCAGTCATCTTAATCCCTTTACATAAGATTAAGATTCTTCTGGAAAAATCTCTTCCAGCAATCTTTGGTAATTCTTCTTCCAAATTATTTGGAAAAACTCCTCGTTTTGCTGTACAAATGCCAGCACCTGAATCAATATAAGCAGCAAAATATTCTGTCTTATATTGTTCATATAACATTCCTACTGGAATGTATATCGAGAATGGGCTTGTGGTCATTGGATTTTCCAAGTCTTATCCTCTGCCATAAACTTCATTCCATACTCTAAACGTTTCCAAGGTTTATGTTCCTCAAGAAACTCTAGTCCAAGAATCAGTTGATCTGATTCTTTTCCTGGAATTCCTGTGATATGAACTTCCAATTCTCCAACTTGGATCATTCCTTAGTAAGTTCCTATCATAGGTTGTTCTAAATAGTAGATGGTATTACAAGGAAATTGATTCCTTTGTTTCGTAATATCAAATACTATTTCGACTTCCTTCCACCCTTCTGGGCATCTAAGCTTTCCTATTGTTGAAAAACTTTTTAGCTCCTGTTGGGTTTCTTGAACAGGGGTTTTTCCCCATCTGTAGCTTGTAATTCTATCTCCCTGAAAAGATAGTCTTCTTGATTCCACTCTAAGACTCTGATTCCTTTGTAGAATCGGTTTGTCTTGTATTTGGATATCTGTTTCCTGTATTACAGAAAATTCAATTCGTTCTGGATAAATTGCCTGATCAACTTTTCCGAATATTTCTGGTATCTCAATAAACTCATTTCTAATAAACAACTCTGAATGATGTGTATTAGATAAAGCATATGAGACTTGATAGGTAATAGAATATGGTCTATTACCTTCCTTCATTAGCCTTTTCTCCTTGAAATTTTGATGTAATGTCAAGGCTCGGCTAAAATCCCGATCTGCCAGGTTATAGGCTATCCTTGGATAGATAACTCCTACAATCTTTCCTGCACAGAGATTTCCTGAGATAGTTCCCAGTACTGAATCTTGAAGGTTCCCCATTCTTTTATCGCATATAGCAATATCAATGGGTGAATCAATACCTTCTTTGAAAGTAGCTTTTATCATAATTTGGATTGCTCCAATATGGATCCAGGACATAGTCCTTGCTACTTCGATCTTGAGTTTTTGTAATTCCTCATTTATTTCCTCAGAAGGAATTAATTGCATCTCCATTCTATTTCCCGTAAGTTCCATTGATATTGCCATTTCCCTTCTAGAAACTTTATAGATTAGATGATGCTTTCTGTTTCTTAGGCCAAGATTTCCTAAGAACTTCTCTACCTGTCCTACAGAGAATCCTTGATATCTCTGTAGACTAGGATTTTCTTTCATGATTCTTTGAACCATGTTATGGGATATTGTTGTCTGGCTAAAGAACCCAGACAAATCTTCATGTGTTTCGTGTCGAAACACCTCGTTTTCAGTCAGATTCCGATTCAATTCCATCGGATTCTTCCTGACTTAGGACTTCTTCTTCTTCATATATACTTTCATCTGAGGCAATGTCCTCAAATCGGTATACCTGAATAAGATCTTGGTAATAAACTGCTTCTTCAATATCCGGAGTTGGATCGAAGCGTTTGATACCTCTTTTTTCATTTTCTGGACAGTTAGTCGAGATATGTCCTCTTGCTCCACATGTCCAGCAATTACAGTCCTTAAAACTTTCATTAGCTCGTGTATGAGCCCTTCGGAAAGTTTTCTTTGTAGGTGTTCTTCCTGTGCTTCGAGATGTACTCGATGCCTGGGAGGATATCCTACTTCTTGATGGTCCGCTTCTTTGTCCAGATTTATAAGATCTGGCTTTTTGTCTAGACCATACTGTTCTTGGTTTCCAAGAACTTCTTCCACTTCTAGCATAAGGATGAGTTCTGAAACTTTTCCTTTTATGCTTTTGTGGTTTACTTCCAATAATTGTTGGAAGATCATTTTCCTTACAACACAAAGTAGTTCTTTTGTTGATACCCCTTAAGCGTTTGTAATTCTTTTGTAATGCTGCCAAATGGCACCATTCTGTCAATTTTCCTTTAAGGAAAGAGGCTCTTCGTGCCAATGTATCTGGATTTATAGGTACATATTCCCTTATGAGCATTTCTCTCCAGGGACTTGGCATTTTTGCGAAGAAAAGCTGCATAGCTATGTCTTCTTCGACTCCCGAATTCCATCTATATTTAGTGAATAACATAATGGATTCATCTACTAAACAGATGTCATTAAATTCAAGACTATACAGAGCTTGAGTATATTTCTTCCTTTTCTCTGTTTCTTGACTGTTAAAATAGTCTACCCCTATAAATTGTGCTTTAAACAGGGTAGCCATTCTTCCTGCAATCTCGCTAAGAGATTCACCTGCTAGGACTGATTCTTTGGTTTCCACCGAAGTCATGTCCCAAGCAATTTTTACTGATCCAATAAGACTCATTTCTAGAAGTTTAATGAATCCTTCTATGTTGAGATCAAGTGTCCCTGCTGCGATTCTCATAGCAGATGTCCAGTCATCTATAAGATCTTCCCTGTTTTTGAAATCTAATACATCAAGGTTAAGCATAACCCCGTAAGGATGTATATGAACTAAAACAGTTTTCCCATATGGGGTTTGGTGCAAGGGAATTTGATTTCTCCTTGTCCTTGTTCCCGCAGGGTGTGAGCCTCCACCAGTATGGAAATCAGTTTGAGATTCTCTCATGTGTATATTTTGAGATCCCACACTTTCCCTTGGTGGTTCCTGTGAAGATGACCAAGTTATAGCAGGTGTTTCATTTCCTGCTACATTCATCTTAAGATCTACAACCTTGAGATTTGCGAAGGATTCCGCAAGCTCTTGTAGATTCTCTAGACCAATCCTTTCTAAAGTTGTCATCAGATTAATTTCTTTTCTGAGATCGACTTAATCAGATTGATCATTTTTTCTCCTTCAGTTAATGGTTTTGAAACCACTCTGGCCTTTCCTTGTTGATGTAACAAGGGTTCAGTACCAAATGATGGTGGTAACCATCCTCCTGAAGATCTTTTACTAGAACCTGGTTGTTGTTCTAGTTTCTGAATTCTTGTTTGAATATCCTTTAATATTCCAAGAATTTCTTCCTGGTTTTCAAGGATTTTTTCAACTCGTTGCGGTATAAAATATAGCATATTGCCATAGTTTTGTACTGTTTTCTGAATTTCTCTAAGATCTAAAGAGAGCTTAGAAGAATCTGGTATAATTTCCATAAACTTATTAGATTGAATCATAAGTTTACCTGAGGATGCTGATGCTTCCCTTTTTGTTTCTGATATCTAACAGTAGTTAGATTCCCTTGTTTATATTACAAAATATTGGAATAATTCTTGTAAATTATTTTTCTCGAACCTAAGTTCGGATTCATAATTTTCGAAATTCTCCTCCTCAAACATTTCGTTTCTTTGTAACAATTAATTTTGTGTTTGAAATAAATTAACCTACGGCTCTGATACCATTTTCGAAAGCGCGGGGATCAATTAAAATCAAAATAGGTTATAAGGGAGATTTTGGTATTTTTAAAGAATTTTTTTCTCTGCAGGTACTAAAACCCAAACTTATTTACAAAAGTTACTAAATCTCAATTAACCCTATAATATAATATATAATTGCATCCAACTGTCACCTGCACGTGTGTACAAAATTTTTATCTCATCATCTGACAAATTTTCATTACACGAGACATGTGACAATTTTACTATGATACCATTGTTCATGTAACCAGTATAAAGATGGACTCATTTTGTATGGATTCGGGATAGACTCATTCTCAAGTTGATAATCTACCAAACGTACAACCTTCACATAAAAATGCATTTACTTATTTAAGAGTATGTCTTTTGTTAGACGGTCTCACATATTTTTATTAGTAAGACGGATCAATCAATATCATATTTACAATAAAAAGAATATTTTTTTTTATTGATGAGACCATCTCATATGAATTTTTGTACTTATTTAGTTAACAAGTTTCATGCCTAGTCTTAAGGGTTCCTGTCATATAATGATTGGGATGTTTTATTTTGTCATTACGCAAGATAATTAATAACTACTCATATTTTTTGTTATATTTATTTATTTATATGAAATAGTGTGTTTGATCCCAAGGTTTAACATGAATGAAGGCAAACCACCTCTGGAAAATTTCTTGTTGTTTGTCACTTTTTGCATTTCTTGAACAGGAATTGAAATCTTGAATCCGCAAAATACATATATTAACTTTAAACGTATGTGGAAAATTTAGAAAAATAACTTTGGTCAAACTAAGTTTTTGAAAATAACTATCCCACATTATATCTGAAAAGGACAAAAAAAAGTTTTGAATATACATATTGAATAGAATACTAAAAAATTCCGGATGAATTCAAAATGAAGAGACTTGTGGTTTGACTGGGCATTAAATGAACTAGTGAATGCACCTTGCAGCTTCTAAATTTAAGGACTCAGTTTGGCCCACACTTACTGCATAAAAACTCTCAAGATTTTTTCTTCCATATCCTCTTTATGCACATTCTACGCCAAAAGAGTTGAATTGAACTGGATTTAACATATGATAGTCCAGAGTAATGCAAATAAGCTTGAAAATTCACCATCTTTTAGTTTAAACTTTAAAGGTATAATAGTGGACTAAAGAAGTGAGAATTTTATATCAGCAGTAAAACATTAACTTCCTAATATTCTCAGCAAGTTTAGGCAAAGGTGTTGTCTTAGCCGGTGATGTCCTAGAAACAGCGGATGTTCGGGTTGAGGCATTTAACTCCGAGTGCTCAAGATATAACCGGCCTCTGTATGCAGCAAGATGAGCATAATATGCAGGAGGGACCAAAGAAATAGGCTTGGTGCACCTCACAAATGTGTAGCAAAGATTGTAAACCAGCTTCTGTATTTCATCGGACGTGAACTCGTTTTCATCACACAAAATATGGTAATGAATAGGCCGACTCGTACCCTTTACACCCCAGTGACTACAGAGGTAGAAGTCAAATGCTTTTGGATGAGTTATCACCGTATCCACCACGGTTCCAGGAGGTACATTTTCATCCGAGAAGTGATTCTCTGTGAAAGATGGATCGGTTTGATCACAAGGGAATAGCCGAGTATGGTGCCGTTTCTGCACTACTGCGAAAGTGATCCGAGGGTTATAATTCGGGAATCTTGAACAAGCATGTCGAATGGCTTCTAATTCCTCGTGCAAAACCTTTTCAAACTGTGTTTCACTTACCCCATCTCGAAAAAAGATGATTCTTTGTGGAAGTTTTGAGAGTTGTTCGTAAAAATCATCTAATATTTCTCCTACCATTGTGCTAAGGTCTTGAATAATCTCTTGTCGATGCGTTTGGGACCTCATTCTTGAAACATACTTGTTTGCCGAAGGCCAATTCACGCTTCCAACAACAGCAGCAACTGAGGGACTATAATCGTCAAACGGATGGGGATGTGTCACATCCGCACCCATAAAGATCACAGGATTGTCTTGCCTGAAGAGCCTTGGGATTTGAGAAGGTAATGAGTTGTAAAGTGCAACAGTGCATCCCCCAACTTTGGCATTGATCTTAAGGGCCAAGTTCGCAAGAAACTGTGTACTTAACTTGCCAATATTCGAGTATAAACAGCACTGGCTAACGATTCCTATACTCGTTTCAGCAATTCGTTTCAAATCTGCATATCCTTTGTGTTTCCTCTCCATAACACAGATAAGCAGTTGAAGATTGTTGAAGGCAGCTTTATGAATTTTCTTGAGTTTAGATTCCAAAAGCCTCGCATTTCCAAGGACGTGCGTGGACTCGAAGATTGGACTGACAAGTGTGTTTTTGTGGAGAAAAATGCCCAGTTTTTCACATCTTTGAGACAGCTGGTTTATGAATTTTGGAATGCAAGACTTTTGATCTGAGGTGCCACCAAAACTTAAAATCACCCACCGATCAACCCGAGTACCCTCAAAGACATGGCTATCGAAAAGATTCCACTGTCGATCATGACGTGAAGGAGTCAGGTTTCTTACATGACCACCATTTCCAAGCCTAAGTTTGGGAGGCTGAAGAATTCTACCGGTCAATCGTGTCATTTCTTTCGAAACTTCGAGTTTAAATTCTTTTCCATGATCACCACTGGAAAAACAAGAAGAACAAATGGATTAATCACAAGCCAAAATACCATCCATAAAAATGTCATAAGTTAGTAATTTTACCTAGTTGGGCCGAATGATCCTTCCATAACACTGGTTATTAATTTCTTGCGTTCTCGAGGTTTTTGACAACCCATTTTAAGTACTTTCACAGTCTGATCATCCGAGAGATTACCAAAAAACTTCTGCCCCTCACAAATTACACAAAGCTCCATAGGTAGATAACATGCTTTCCTCCTACTAATCTGCAAGCAAGGCAAGTTTCGATACCGCACATCATAATCATAGTGATCCTTGAAATAGCCAACAACTTTTAGTTTCGTCCCATCTCTATCAAGAAAAGATAGATTTTCAGTAACTTCTTCGGTTAAGCTACAAACTCGGTATCTTTGAACGGTTTCTCTATGGGAAACAAAGACCCTAATGTTCTTCATTGCTTTCTCCACTTCTTTCCTCTCTTCGTTCGTCAAACTTCTGGCCTTGTTTTGAAAGATATCATGCATAAAATCAAAGCGCTTCTGCAAATAAGGGATCACTCCGATACTTTCATGAAAAGCTGTGACCAAGAAATCTACATTTAGAGCAAGGCCTTGTTGTGTTGGCCTTAAGCTCTGGAAGAATCCCCTAAGTGCAACTGCTCCACCCCCTATTTCTTTTTCTCCAACGATCAAACTCGTGTAAAATGACCTCCCTGCCGCTATACACTTTTCTGTTGGACTCTCCCGCAATACGACATCCAATGCATGGATATACTCTTGGGGAAGGGGAGTGATGCCATCTCCTTTATTTAAATAGCCACTTAAGGATTCACCATCAAACTTTGAGACGAGCTTCATACTAACTCGAAAAATCTTATGTTGCATATTTTCTTGCGGATTCATCGATTCTACACACATTAAAACCGGTTTACCATCAGCTATAGGGAGGCTAATATAAAACTCAAGCCTGTCATGTTGGAATTCTACAGGGCTATAGATAGTCCTTCTACCATCATAGACCGGGAGAGCACCGGATAGTCTCGCTGAATTCTGCTCGACGAGTTTACGCTTGATCATTCGAGAAATTTCCTTCGAGGGATTCGGAGAAATTTCGACATCGTAATGAAAAATTCGTTGTGATGGATCGAATTGGACTAAGAAATGATTGGCAAGGAGGCTAACAGCCCTCCCTTCCACCCCGCCGGAGTCAGGCCTTCTTGCAACAGCCAATACTTTTGGTTTAGCATCCGCAGTTTTTCTTCCATTTCTCTTATCAAAGGGCAGACTAATTTTCTTCTGGATCTCAATTTCAGCTGCAAACTTCATGGAATTAGCGAAGCAACTTAAACATCACTGACTCAATTTTTTATCAATACAACCTCAGCAGAAAGCATAAACTTGACCAATAGCCTTAAAAACAGTTAAAAAAAGTCACACTTTTGACCGCAAAAACACCTTTTCCGTTATCCACTCTTCGAACATTATTACGCATGATTGCAATACACTCTCATTTGATTGAAGTCCAGCACACAAAAGAGAATAAACAAAAAAAAAATCAATAAACACAAGAGAAAAGGGCATTCAACATCACGAAATTACCCTGAGAAACCGAGAAATGTCGAACATGGGAATCAGAAGAAGTCGCGGTACGAGGATTATTTTTCTCCAACGAGGATTTCCGGAATTGGGTTTTTGATTCAAAGCTGTGGTTTTGAAGAAAAGGTGGGCTTAGCGTGAGATGAAGAGGTAGACAAGGAGGCAGAGGAAGCAAAGCTGGGTAAGTTTGGTGCAGATTCTGATAACCATAACCATAGCCATAAGCAAGCCTGTTGGAACTCTGCAACAACTGTTGGTGATAATGGTAGGCATGAGCACTTCGATTCCCCGTAAAACTCCTTGTCTTTGAGGCGCATTTTTTGGCGGTATTGGACTCCTCGTCTTCCATAACTCAGCTCGAGAGATGAAACAGCAAGAGTCAGCAAAAGGGACTGTTTGCATGAAAGAGAAAGGGAACTTATTCAACCAGAAATTACAGTCAATGCCCCCACACAGAGAGAGAGAGAGGTTCTTGGCTTTGTAGGTTGATTTCCCTTTGGGAAAAACAGCAACAGCTTCTGTTCTTTGTGGAGAGCTTTGTTCTATTTGTTCACTCGAATTCTGTGTTTCTTGGTAAATATGCCATATGTTATGATATATCTGATTCTCAAATTATATATTTGTGGAGATCGAGGGCTTGGTCTAATGATCTCATCGGAATTTCTCATGACTCAAGTTGGAGTCTTCCCCACCTTCTAAATTAAGATATTAAAAAAAATTTATATTTGTGTGAATACAGAATATTGGTTTGAATATAATTTAATTTGAAATCTTTACTTTTAAAATTTTGAAGGAATATTTTACAAAGCTTATTGGTAGAGGAAGCTCAGTTTTGGATAATTGGGAGGTTAGAGGTGAGTATTTCAAGAAAAAATTATTTATTCAGTCAAAAATAAACTTCAAATATTTTAGAAGTCATTTAGGTTGAGTTCATGTTAATGTAATGATATTATCTAACGTAAAATTCAACAGTTCAAAATTGATTTGAACATGTGAAATCTATAAAAATATAAAGACAAATTAAAATTGAAACCTTACTTTCAAACTATTATTGCTCCGGTAATAAATTTTAACAAAATGAGTAACTTCTTTTAATAAAAGAGTATGTCTCTTGTGAGACGTTCTCACTAATATTTATATATGAGACGGATCAACCCTACTGATATTCAGAATAACAAGTAATACTCTTAGCATAAAAAGTAATATTTTTTCATGGATGACCCAAATAAGATATCCTTCTCACAAAATACGACCCGTGAGACCGTCTCACACAAGTTTTTGACTTAATAAAAATATCGATATTTCATACTGATTCTTTTTCTAATTCAATAACTAGATATACATTTGGTATATGACATATTGTGGTAGTGAACTAATTAAAATGGGATAAAAACATATGCAATATAATAATATATAACCAATATCGGATTTAAAAAAAATCGAGTAATAAATTTGTAAGAAAAAAGGATAAATTAATTAAGTAAATAAATATTTGAAGAGTGATATTCTCTTTTACATTGTTTGACTCCAACATTGAGAAGAGATTATAGCCGAGGATTTTGTCTCTTTTGTCCGGGGATGACAATTATTCTTACGGGTTTGGGATCTCGTGGAGAAAACTCAAAACAGAGATAGAGATCTCTGATTTTTCCAGGTTTAGGTTTGGATTCGGATATTTTTTAAAATCCTCTAAATAATTAAATAATTTGAGACGGGTATGTGATTATTTTCTTCATCTCTGTCTAGAAAGTAATATCAATAATAAAATAATATTATTATTAGTATTAATAATATAATAATATTATTATTTTTAAAATATTAATAATATTATTATTAATAATAATATTATCACTAATAATAATAGATTATAATAAATTTTTGTTTGATAAAATTTCAAAACCCGTTCTCGCCTTGTCTCATTAATATTTTTGAAACGGAGATGGGGACGATGATGAGAAGTTGATCCTCGCAGTTTCGGATTCGGATCGCAATTTCGACTTCAGCTCTGAACCCGAAACTGCGGAGATCGGGACGGATATGAGGGTGGAGATGGAATTCGGAGACGAGAATAGAGATGGCAAACCCGTAATGACCCGTCCCCGTCCCGCCTTATTACCATCCGTACCTTTGTCTAAAAGAAAATGGGAAAGGCCTTGTTGTATTGTTTAAAGATACTTAATTTTTTTAAGAGTGAGTCTCTTGTGAGATGGTCTCATGAATTTTTATCTATGAGACGGGTCAACCCTACCGATATTCACAATAAAAAGTAATACTCTTAGCATAAAAAGTAATACTTTTTTCATGGACGACCCAAATAAAATATTCGACCCATGAAATTGATCCGTGAGACTGTCTCACAAGATTTTTTGTGCTTTTTAAATGACTTATAACAATAGAAGTTGGATTTCGATAACCGTGGAGTCATAAAACATTGATGTTAGAATGTTTACAAAATTAGACATTGGTTTGAATTTAGCAGAGGCGAAGGAGTAGGCGGATTCTAAAATAATATATTAAATAATTACATTTAATAAATTGATTTGAAAAACAAATCAAATTTACTAGAAACATAATTTCTGACATTCTTTTTTTCAAAGAGTCTCGATCTTATGTATTATAATTGGAATTCGAACTTGAGATCTCATTTCAAAATTCCTGAAAACCATATTTTAAATTTTTCATAAATCATTTTTTTAAAATGTTTTAGAGGAAATGTCATAATGAAGTCATATCCATTGACCATTGCCAATTAAGCCGCCCAATGATCTTCAAAGAGCCACAAATTTTTCGGTTGCTATTATTAACTTTAATTTGGTCATTGACTTGCTTTATTGCTTGAAATTGGGCTTTCTTTGAGGTTCCCTCAAATATTTAAATTGCAATTTAAGAAAAATTTTTAAAAAAAAACATAAAAAGTCCAAGAATTACGTGAAATTATAACAAAAATTAAAGAAAATAACACCAATACCATTGTTCTAATTTTTAATTATAGAGTGTTATATCCAACTTCAAAAATTAATTTCAAGATTTTTTATATACATTTTCCTTATCATATTGAAATTAAAGTAGTGCTTGATAGTAAATAGTGTCTTATAAATTGGGAGGGAGTCATTTAAAATCTACCAAAAATAATACAATATTTTATATAGTCATTCAAAAAATCTATTCTCACTTTTTAGAATAACAAAAAAAATTATCATGTTTTTATTTACATACTGGAAATATAAACAATATTTTAAACATTTACTTATATAAATACTCAGTAACATAAAATAATCGTAATTGTTGTCCCAATCCATCCTTCCTTATAGCTAATATTATATAATTTCACTTACCCTTTTAGCAACCCTTCTGCCTCAACTTTTGTCAACATGTTGTGTGGTGGTGGATTACCGAAGGGTGTGTTACATTGACTGGAAAATTGGGTTCCTTCTCGTTTTGAAAAATATAAATTTATACGATTTTACGGATCTTTGTTCGTGACAAGAGTCAACACTATCCATATTTATAATAACAAGTAATAATTTTGGTATAAAAAGTAATATTTTTTCATATGTGACCCAAATAAGATATATGTATCACAAAATTGACTGTTGAGATTGTCTCACAAAAATTTTTTGTGATTTCTATTGCGGAGGGAATTTTCGTTGAGGTTTTTGGGGTAAATAATACATTTTATGATTCTAATACATTTTATGATCCATCATTGTAAGATTTTAAAATAAACTACGAATATTAATTAAATCATGTAAATAAATTTATTTTACTTTTTTTTCACTTCGTTTGATATATAAATTATATTCGTGTTGTTGTGGAGTGTTGCTTCTTTCTCGCAATCAATAAGACATGAAAATTGCGCCACGTGACCAATTCTGAAAAAATAACTTCATTATCACTATAATTTAGATGTGACAAATCAATTTGAGCTAACAATAGAGTTTTTTTAAAGTAGTTTTTACCCCCAATTTTTTTTTGTATGTAATAACCATGTACTATCTCGATCTTGGGCTTTCTCTCACGGACTTTTCATATGCGTCATTACTCACAGAACTCTCCATCTCTAGCAGTGGAGTACGTGTCTCCTCAGCTTTCGATCACAAGACCTCCAAGATAAGTACTTGGATCCTTGAAACCTGGTATCAATTGAACTAAAATATCTTAATAATGTCATTACTTCAAACTCCAGAAATTTGTTCATTTATTTACGTGATGTATGAATCGATTAATTTAATTTGACCGAGAGAATTTGATTTGAGGATGAATTTAAAGTTTATATTTCAAATGACATTAAACTTGAAGATAGTTGAAATCCATTCAATTGTTTTGAAAATTGCTCAATTTTATGTAGACTATATTTTAAATTCACTTAGCATTAACTCGAAGAGATGAATTTCATTCATGTGTTTGTATTGAAAATTGCAGATTTTAGGCCTAACATCATGTAATCTGATTATAATTTTATTGTTTAAATGAAACAATAATTAAATCTTAAGTTCATAATTTTTTTTACATATTAGTAGTACAAATTAAAATGAATTTCAAATGATATTAGTGTTAACTGAAATTAAAATTTATCAAACCCAAACGTTATCTTGAATTTTATTTATCCAAACAATTAAAATTCAGTCATTCATTCAACCGCATGCATACGTGATTTTACCAGAACTCAATGGGATAACAAAAAATTGATTTTCAAACCACTTTCATAAAATCAAGTGCTTTGTCTTAATTGATTCCATAACAAGAAAAATCTCCGAGTAAATATAAACAAAAATAATAAAAACTCGATATTAAGCCGCACTCTCTTTCTTAAGCTTCGCAAGCTCTTGCCTTACAACTCCTGCTCTCTGTAGTTTCACAATAACAACAGTTAGACTCCAATGCCAGATAAATAACCTTTATGCTAAATACAAATATTTCGAATCGAAACAGCTAAAAAATCATCAAAAAAAAGAGCAAACACCAAGGCGTCCAATATTTAAGTGGTGACTATCCCTTTCGGATAATTTCGGTTTAACTTTTGTGGGGTGAGTGTTATTCAATTCATATTCCTTTTCTTACTCATTTCACTTTACATGGCATACATGAATGATATCAAGAAAAAGCTATGGTAGCACACTAGCACAAACATTGTGTACCTTGATTTTGGCCAACATCAATTTGAATCTATCAAAATCATTCAAGGATGCCCTTCTCTTTTGCACGATCAACTTCCTCCCCCAGGAACTCTTTTCCCACTTTCCCTTGACATCTGCGAGAAACGACACCACACTTCAATTAAAATCAATGAAATTAAGTACCGCGAGTGCTATGTTTGCTTGTGTTTTCTGGAATTGTTATGACTTCTGTTAAATACAAACATATCCATATATTTTATTTTTCTTTCACAAAAATACATTTTCATCACATCACATACATCACTCATAAACCAATTTTAAGATACATACTTATTTCTAACAACCTAAAAAAGACCCAATGTGTCCTAGCTCCATATCTAGAATAGAAAATGTCTTTTTTTAAAAGCATCACCAAACATACATCAAATCCCTGAATTCAAATTCTGTAAACGCGTTAAAGAAAATATTTTCTAAAAAATATTAGAAAATAGAAACACTACCAAGCACTACCAAGGTTTTATAATTCAAGTAATACCCACCAGCAGCTTCCATAGCAGCAATAAGTGTCTTCTTCTTCGGCACTCTTTTGATGTCAATCTTGATGTCAGTAAGCGAAAGCCTCTTGAAGTTCATTTGGCTACGTACCATGTCGGGTGAATCCACTAGAGCCTGTCATTGGATAAACTCATCCGGATAAAAAATTAAAATTGATCGATCTTAAACGATATTATCTAACAAATAAGAATCATGCCACTAAATTCAATCCCTTCTGAACCACGAGTGTAGAATGTAGCTGAAATGCGAGTGCCCTTTGATAAATAGATCAAGCAAAACAAGAAAAATAGTTTACTGTTTTCTACATTTTAAATTGATCAATGCACTTATGAACGCCAAAGCAATGACGATGCCTCGTAATCTCATCGAAATTCAACAAATGCTAATTCTTGATCATGCGAAAAGATAAGTAACTAGAGCTGCTAATTCAGCTCGACTGATTTAAAATCTACATCAACCTGCAGAAAGCAAAGAAAAAAATATCCGTAGCATAAATCCGACCTAAAATCTTAATCCAAATCCAATATTTAGCAAATACAACTTGGCAGTAATCCGAAGCATCCCGGAAATGGAAACACGAAATCGTATGGCAGTAGAAAATAAGTAAACAGAATATACATACTCGGTTCTGGTCGATGACGTCGACTATGACGACAAGCTTCCCGTAGTCCTTCCCGTAGTTGACTAATGCCACCCTCCCGATCTCCACGTACCTTTTGAACGGCTACACATTACACTCGAAAAAATCAGGTATGCTGAATTCAAAAGGAAATTATACCAAAAAAATCACCGTACGAACTGCAGCCTCCGGCGGAGGAGGCTTTTGGGGAACTCACCATTTTTCGGCGATCACTCGTGGAGGCGTTGTACGAGGGAGGGGGAAATACAGACTAGGGTAAGATCGGAGTTGGTACCGATTTCTGGGCTTGCAGGCGTTCTGGGCTGGGCTTACTCTTGGGCTAAATTAAATTTGATCCAGATTGTTGTGATGGATTATTGTACAGTTTTTAAAGTTTGTTTTACGAAATTCAACTCTCAAATTTTGTTTGGTTAAATTTTTTTTATCGAGCTTATAAATTGTTAAAATAAGTTGTTGATCGTTCATATATTTTTTTTAAAAAAGTTGGTAGTTCTTATATTTTCGGTCAACGTTTAACTCGAAACCCGACAAGATTCACTAATTTTTTAATCAAACACCACTTACTTCTGATTTCAGTTGTTCACTTATGTTTTTAAACATTACTCACTTCTTATTGTTCATAATCTATAAATTCAAAGATAATATTTTCCAAAAAATTAATTAATAATATTGATTAAATTCCGGATAGCTTAATCGAGTGCATCTATGGTGTAATTAGGGGTGTCAAAATGCAACACGACTCGTCAACCCTACACGAAAAAAATCAGGTTCGGGTTGGGTGGGTTAGGGTTAGTGCTGAGTTCGACGGGTTTCGGGTTGGGTCGCGGGTTGACCCAAATTTTTTTTTTTTGAAAATATTACCTATATTTTTATATATTGTATGTTTGAACAAAATTTATTGTATATTATTTGATATTTATTTTGTATATTTTTTATTTTTTTAACAATTGTTTATTTGATTTAGTAAATATACTTTTAATTTTCTACAGTTAAACTTTCAAATTTAAATCGAAAATTTTGTTATTATTTATTTAAATTAAAATATTATTATAATTTTTTTTTCGAAATTTTTTCATTTATTTTTTTTAAAAAAAATAAAATAAATAAATATATTTCGGGTTAGACGGGTTGATTCGGGTTAGACGGGTTCGTGATCGGGTTGGGGGTTTTCGGGTTGCTTCGGGTTCGGGTTGGGTCCAGGTTGAAAAAAATTCGCGGGTTGACCCAAAACCCGACCCACCCGACCCGATTGACACTCCTAGGTGTAATGCAATTGAATTTCGATATTAAAAATAATTCACCCAACGATGAAGGCAAATATATTGTAAAATATATTTATTTTATGGTTATTTGATTTATTGGCCTTGTTAATATATTTTTTTATTATAGCCAAATTAGCAATATAATTGATGTTGGATTTTAAATAGATTTAATTGTGAATAATAGCTATGATGGTTGACACTTATTTTTTTAAAAAATAATAATAATAATAAAGAAACATCACTTGATTTGGCGTAACACTTGCAATATATAAATAAAAACAAGGAGATAGATTGGACCAAAACTTCTTGAAAAATACAACTAGGTCAACTTATTTTTTATGATATTATTTGTAGGTTATTGACTAAAATGTTATTATATTTTTAAAATGATTTGGTCGTCAAATAAAGTTTATGTTCTATTCCCACTATGATGAATATTTATAATTGTGCCCTTGACTAGAAATACAAGCAATCAAATTCATTGATATTATGTTTTACTTTGCCATATTTCTTATCAAACTCATATATTACGAATTCGACATTTATCAAATCAGAAAACTCTCTCTCAATATAAACAATCAAATAATTTGAAAGAAAATCATTGTCTATCTTATTACGAAATGTTATCTTCATAAGATTCCTTACCGAAAATGTTCTATATGTGGTTGGTGCTGAAACTGGAAGTGTCAACACTAAAAAGATCAATCTATCAACCAAAAAAAAGTTATCTGATCTTCTAGTTTCAACTAATAGTTGACATAACTGAGGAAAAAAATCAACATTCTGAAAATTTGATTGACGGGAAAATGCATACTCATAATGCTCCAATTGTCTTCTCAAAACATCTAACTGAGTTCAAGTAAAATCTCTTATGACAGAATTTTTTAGAAAGAGTAAATATTATCAATGCTGAAAGATTTGAAACCACCAATAGGATTCAAAGCTAAGTTGAGAGTTAAGAGCTTCATTCTTTGTTCAATAATATGTTAATCAATTTGATCAATGAAAAATCTTTCACGACATTGAATATGTTATTGTGGTAACAATGTTCAATGTGATATCATTCTTCTCTTGACAAGAACGTCTTATTCTTTTCAAATATTCTTCGTGAAATTAGATAGTCTTGTAGAAGTTTTTATGTTATTAATAAGGTTGCGAGAAAAAATAGGAGCTTCTTAAAATCCTTTATACATGCCATTGCAAAAAATAATTCAATCAAAATTTGTGTATCGCATCATGCCTTATGGGCTAAAGCTGCATAATCTTCCAACACTAAACACTTTTATCAAAACCTCTTGACATATATTCTACACATAATATGAAGATAAGAGAGGATAAATGAAAATGGTAAATAATTAATATGACGTTATATATATAAAATAATGATTCTACCTTTAACGTCTCATAATAATATAACTAATACTACTTTAAAATTTGTGAAAAATAAATTTTTTATTTAAATAGTAAACAACTGCCTTCTGAATTTAAATAAAACNATATTTTTATATATTGTATGTTTGAACAAAATTTATTGTATATTATTTAATATTTATTTTGTATATTTTTTATTTTTTTAACAATTGTTTATTTGATTTAGTAAATATACTTTTAATTTTCTACAGTTAAACTTTCAAATTTAAATCGAAAATTTTGTTATTATTTATTTAAATTAAAATATTATTATAATTTTTTTTTCGAAATTTTTTCATTTATTTTTTTTAAAAAAAATAAAATAAATAAATATATTTCGGGTTAGACGGGTTGATTCGGGTTAGACGGGTTCGTGATCGGGTTGGGGGTTTTCGGGTTGCTTCGGGTTCGGGTTGGGTCCAGGTTGAAAAAAATTCGCGGGTTGACCCAAAACCCGACCCACCCGACCCGATTGACACTCCTAGGTGTAATGCAATTGAATTTCGATATTAAAAATAATTCACCCAACGATGAAGGCAAATATATTGTAAAATATATTTATTTTATGGTTATTTGATTTATTGGCCTTGTTAATATATTTTTTTATTATAGCCAAATTAGCAATATAATTGATGTTGGATTTTAAATAGATTTAATTGTGAATAATAGCTATGATGGTTGACACTTATTTTTTTAAAAAATAATAATAATAATAAAGAAACATCACTTGATTTGGCGTAACACTTGCAATATATAAATAAAAACAAGGAGATAGATTGGACCAAAACTTCTTGAAAAATACAACTAGGTCAACTTATTTTTTATGATATTATTTGTAGGTTATTGACTAAAATGTTATTATATTTTTAAAATGATTTGGTCGTCAAATAAAGTTTATGTTCTATTCCCACTATGATGAATATTTATAATTGTGCCCTTGACTAGAAATACAAGCAATCAAATTCATTGATATTATGTTTTACTTTGCCATATTTCTTATCAAACTCATATATTACGAATTCGACATTTATCAAATCAGAAAACTCTCTCTCAATATAAACAATCAAATAATTTGAAAGAAAATCATTGTCTATCTTATTACGAAATGTTATCTTCATAAGATTCCTTACCGAAAATGTTCTATATGTGGTTGGTGCTGAAACTGGAAGTGTCAACACTAAAAAGATCAATCTATCAACCAAAAAAAAGTTATCTGATCTTCTAGTTTCAACTAATAGTTGACATAACTGAGGAAAAAAATCAACATTCTGAAAATTTGATTGACGGGAAAATGCATACTCATAATGCTCCAATTGTCTTCTCAAAACATCTAACTGAGTTCAAGTAAAATCTCTTATGACAGAATTTTTTAGAAAGAGTAAATATTATCAATGCTGAAAGATTTGAAACCACCAATAGGATTCAAAGCTAAGTTGAGAGTTAAGAGCTTCATTCTTTGTTCAATAATATGTTAATCAATTTGATCAATGAAAAATCTTTCACGACATTGAATATGTTATTGTGGTAACAATGTTCAATGTGATATCATTCTTCTCTTGACAAGAACGTCTTATTCTTTTCAAATATTCTTCGTGAAATTAGATAGTCTTGTAGAAGTTTTTATGTTATTAATAAGGTTGCGAGAAAAAATAGGAGCTTCTTAAAATCCTTTATACATGCCATTGCAAAAAATAATTCAATCAAAATTTGTGTATCGCATCATGCCTTATGGGCTAAAGCTGCATAATCTTCCAACACTAAACACTTTTATCAAAACCTCTTGACATATATTCTACACATAATATGAAGATAAGAGAGGATAAATGAAAATGGTAAATAATTAATATGACGTTATATATATAAAATAATGATTCTACCTTTAACGTCTCATAATAATATAACTAATACTACTTTAAAATTTGTGAAAAATAAATTTTTTATTTAAATAGTAAACAACTGCCTTCTGAATTTAAATAAAACGATCGACTAAATTTTTGAAAATAATCCAAATACAAAATATTTCCATGATATAAAAAATATCATTAATCACTACTGTAAAAATGTTATCCAAAACGGACATTTGAAAATACTTGTTTGCCAACAAAATTTTGAATAAATAAAAATCAGAGTAAAAAGTTTAACGTGCATAAAATCATTTCATAACAATAGCGGTCATCGGGTTTGCACTGCAAACAGTCTGAGCAAGCTCACTGGTCAGCACCTTCTATCTCTTCAAAAGCATCAAAATGCGCATCGATCAAGTCTTGTGAGCCTAAAGACTCAACACGCATAAACCATAAAAAGCAAATAGTACTTAATAAAATCACATGCATTTGAAAGTAACGTGTACGAAATAACAGCTGAACATACATAAACATAGACGTGTCATAACTGCGTAAACATTTTCATAAAAGTGCTTCACACACCGCTTGTGCAGAATAACTAATATATATAATGAAATCAATGTGATTGTTTAAAAAATAAAAATAAATAAATGAAATTTTAAAAAATAGTTGAGATGATCTGTCTATTGCAAATCAACGATCAGATTTTAAATTTTTTAAAATATTTGAAAATCTGAATTTTTAAAAAGAATTGCATGTAAGATTTTAAATTTTATTTATATGTATCTTTAATTAGTTATAATTATGTTCAATTTCATTTTGTTATTTTAAGTTACGTGTAATTTTTTAAATTTTAATTTTTTTTATTCCGTTCAATTTTTTAATTAGTTGTAATTTTTAAAATTTTATTTATTGGTCTTGCTTATGGGGTCAAATCGATACGTGAAATTTTAATTGTTTTTATTCGTTTATAATTTATTTTATTTATATATAAATTATTAAAAAATTAACTTTTCAACATCATTTATGCAATATCATCTCACTACTTAGAATCATAAAATAAAGTTATCAAAACTGAAATCAACAAAATATGAAATTATCAATTTTATCACACTAACTGCCTCACACCATTGTCACACAATTGTACGTGGATATTTATGTCATTTAGAAATATTAAAATAATATTTTAAAAATAGTAAAAATGATCCAATTTTTCTTCAGATATATATTATAAAGGTACCAAATAATTTATTTTTCTTCATATGAATTCTTTTAGACTGTGTTTCATTTGATGAATCGAAATGCTGCATTCCAAATTCACCATTTCATTATTTTCAGTTTGTTCGGATGAAAAAAATTCAAGTGGATTTCAGATACATCCAAACAATTATAATTCGAAATACATTCATTATATCATTCTCAAATCAAATTTCTTTCTTCTGATCAAATTTATCGATTCAAACAGTAAAATTTTATACCAGAAAACTGTATAGAAAACAAAAGATCTCATATAGTTTGGTAGTATATATTAAGGTGTTTATAATCTTAGCCAGAAAATTAAAAAAACTTTTAGTATAATATTTCACTAAATTTATGTTTGAAACCATTGACCCATAAAAATGTATAGTTTTAAAATATTTAGAAAAAAATATTTTTTGGCAAGAGAGAATCTAACAATCTCTTATTACCATTCCCATTTGACAATCTTTATTGGTCAGCATGTAATTACTAATATTTTCCAAAACATTGTCGCAGAATCGGCATCGGCGAATTTTTCTTTGTGAAAATTTTCCGTGATATTCTTGAAGGCGAGTTAAAAGGTTCGATTTTTAAATTTAAATGCGTACGATTTCAGTGTCTATTTTACCATGATCTGACGTGCGTGGCACGATTTTGTCATAAATTTGGGGGAGGAAATTTTTGTTTCCATTCAAGAAATTGTGCTGGATCCCAATTTATTAAGTTACCAAACGAGGTCATCATTGAATAATATCTATCTGATTGTGGGTTGTGCAGAGTGTTGAATTTCTTGAGTCTATTATAAGTAAATTGTGAAATACATGGGGAACTCCATGTGCATTATGTGCAAGAAAGATGGGTAGGCACTGGTTGATTCTTTTTGTTTCGTTTTCATGTTTCTTGATTTCAACAATGTGTGCGAGTGATTGCTTGTAATTTTGGATGCTCGTTGTTTGTGGCAGGATGTTTTTTAGCTCAGCTGTTGAGGAGCTGGATGCATACTATCCTATTAGACCTGAATGTCAAGCTGATGCTCCCCGGACCAAATTTAAGGCGCGGGTATGGACAAATGTTATGCTTGGATTTCCACATTTTTGTAATTTGATTAGTAATTGAGCAACCTGTGTCGGACATTGGATATGATCTCTTTGTGCTGGATGTAGGAAGATGTTTTAGTTCTTTATGTTTTTAGTGTAGCTTCTTCTTCTTTTTTCTCATATAGTTCAATTTATATTAGCTTTGTCGTGGTAATTAAGGAATACAGTTTACTTCATGGCTTGTGATGGACGATATCATAATACATGATCTGTTTGAGAATATGAATGTCTCCTAAATTTCAAATTTGATATTTTGTCGTTGTTATGGTCATATTCACCTATCCAAAATCATTTGTAAAATCTTATAAGAAATGTAATTTGTGGAACCATACCCAAGTCTTCAGTAATTCATGGTATCTAAGGGTCATGCAGTTGGTCTTCTGAGTCAACAAATTTTCTAATGAGAATCCTTTAATTATTTTTTTTGTTCCCAGAATCAATAAATGATGATTACATATGACGGGGAGATCATAACCACTGTAGATATATTGTATTTTTTGTTTAAACCCAGCATATAAATAGAAAATACTCATTATGCTCTTTAATTAGAGGTGCACACACTATCATATGCATTAAAAGCCAAACTACCAAACATTAGAAAATTACTGGTCGATGGGTTCAACATTATATAACAATCCACAAAATATGTAATGATTCACGTATGAATGCTCAGATTCTTTATTTCTTGTTCATCCTTGTCGGGGGCATGGTAAGCATACCTGTCTATTTCATTTCGTTATATTATATGATGATATGACTTATTTTTTCCTAATATTATCCATTTATGGGGACCACACTTTTTTATACCCTTCTCTCATGCCATATTTACAGGTAGGCAAGACTCTCGGTCCAAGAAGATGGAATGCAGCATTTTCTCAAGATGGTCATTTGGATATAGCAGGTGTCCTTAGAAGAATTCAAAGAGGGGTAAGTTGAATTTTGTGTGGCTATACCTTGTTATTGCTCATTGTAAGTTTTGGATGCCTTCTTGGCAATTAACTGGCATTTCCGAATAACTTATATCAAGTTGAATTCAGAATTCACTCCTGCATATTTTCATGGCCTAAACCAAAAGGCAACAAAGATAATATTTTTATACAATTGTTGGCATGTTGCACAACTAGGAATTGCTGATTTTGTTTTTCCTTTTTTGGTTAGGGCATTCATCCGTTGATTAAAGGAGAAGTCTGGGAGTTCTTGTTGGGTTGTTTTGATCCTAACAGCACATTGGATGCCAGAAATGTTGTCCGACAACAGAGAAGGTATGAAAGTCAATTTGTTTTATGACTTAGTTCTAGAACAGCTGCATATAATTGACTGAGTTGAATTGATCTACATCACATCCAAAATTCCTTTTCTGTCTATCCTACATTATAAAAGTAGAACCAATTTCTCTGGAGAATTCATCTTCAGTGAATTCAAACATCAGTTGTATCTGTTTATACTCTCAGGGAACAGTATGCGGCTTGGAAATCCGAATGCCAACAGCTGGTGCCTGTAATCGGCAGCGGAAATCTTCTCACAACGCCTATAATTAATGATGATGGCCACCAAATACAAGATCCTTCAGTTAGCATTAACGACCAAGACAACGGTTCTCTGTCAAATGGTGGCTCTTTAGATCAAAGCATGATCCAGTGGAAGCTTGGATTACCTCAAATCGGTCTGTATTTAGACATAGCTTAATTGACACATTTAGTTTTTGCTGAAGCTTATTTTTATATGGTCTCGTGTTGTGTCGACCATTTTTCCGACATTCTCATGCATATTCAGTTATCTTTTACAAAGAATTGAAGCACTTATATGTTGTGATCTGCATGCTCTGATGGAAAAAATTAGTTGCAGTATTGTGTTGCCTACAGCAATGTGGTGTTATAAATGAGTTTCTGTGACGACTGGCCAAAAATAAGGTCTATATTGACACGAGGATCTCTAGATGATTGAACCATATGGTTGGGATTTTATACATTTACGTCAGAATATTGTTGAACAATGGGCACTAAACCATTTAAGCTTTTAGAAGAAGTGACTAACCTTATAGGTATCACGTGGTAGGCTAATGTTGAACAACTATGGTTCTTGGTCTGGTTCCCAAACTTCCATACTTTAACTGCATGTATGGAGCGTAATGACAATAATCCTTCAAAGGTAATGAAGAGAGGATATTGAAAGTGAAAGATTGACACAAAAGGCAGCCTATGCACCCATACAATATATGCACATTTTAGCCACAAATAGTGATGGTCTTGGTGCAGACATGCGCCTCTACTCTACTCCCTTATTATCATGTAGAATTCGGAATTCCCACTTTCTTCCCTGCCCATCTGAAGTTTTTGTCAAAAATGATTTTAAAGTATGCCTATTTATTTCTGATTCTCAAGTCTAACATAAATTATGCTCTAGGTTTGGATGTTGTGCGGACAGATCGTGCTCTTGTTTTTTATGAGAATGAAACTAATCGGGCAAAGCTCTGGGATATACTTGCTGTCTATTCTTGGCTGGATAAAGATATTGGATATGTTCAAGGTGATATTTCATGTACCACAACTGTTATTGAAGCATCAACTATCTAGCCGTTATTTTATTTATTTTATTCCCTTGATCAGGAATGAATGATATATGCTCTCCGATGGTTATTCTTCTCGAAGATGAAGCGGATGCCTTCTGGTGCTTCGAGCGTGCAATGCGTAGGATGGTAGACTCCCTTAGTCTTAGAAATGTTCTCATTTATATTATATTGAATCTGATATAATTTCAAATGATTTACCATAAAGTCTGGTCTCATATTAATTGATGAATATCAATTTATATTAAGATGATAGTAATCATGGAACTGTGTCTTCATCCTTCTGATCGGATCGAAGTTGACTAGATTTTTGTTAATCTGCTACTGTTAATTTTTTAATTGACTTCTGCTTTATTGGTCATGCAAAATACATAGCATTTGGGTAGATGTTAGAAAAGCAATGATATCTAGAGCATTAGCACTGTTTTCTGTTTTTGCCCTGTGATACACTGGGATTAGGATCTTGATTCTATACGATATGAATATTCGCAGGTGTATTCTTCCTCATCTAAAAATAGCTTAGCTCATTTAGTGACGATAACCAAGAACACGATTAGGACGTAAACTGGCTGGGTTGGCAATTCACTGTTTTTAAACCCCCAGTATGAAGTAAAAGCCATCTCTTCCTTTCTGTACATGGTAAGCTAATAAGTGGGATAACCATGTGAGAGGAATGACTTCTCAGTTCTCGAGTTACAGGTCCCTTACTAATAAATAACTTTTACGGTTTAGGAAAGTTATTGTCTCACATAAGCCAGTAGATAAAAAGAGAACATGGAGTTCCTTTAGAGCATTCTACCGTGGCTAGAGGCTTTCATTTGTTATAGGTCTAGGCTTGTTCATTTGGGCTATGTTTTTTATTCCTTCAAAATTATAGATATTTGTGAGTATTTATTTAGCTTGTGAGAACATGGAGTTCCTTTAGAGCATTCTACAGAGGCTAGAGGCTTTCATTTTTTATAGGTCTAGGCTTGTTCATTTGCGCTATGTTTTTTATTCCTTCAAAATTATAGATATTTGAGAGTATTTATTTAACTTGTGGTCTTGCTTTGATTCAAGTGCTATTATGAGACTTGGCTGTGGAAATTCATAAATCCCCGGCATGTTTTTTCCATGGATCACAGCTCCACGCCAAACAATTCCTATTTTGGGAGTGCCTACCTAGAATCAGCTGGACTGTTTTACTGTCCTATGGATTGCTGCTAAATTTTACTTAATGCTCTCAGTCATTTATCTATAAAAATCTGTTTTCTTTATTTGTTTTAATAAATCTAGATTAATAATTATATCTCTCTTGCTTTTAAAACACGTTTTCCATCATGTTTTTAAAGAGGGAAAACTTCCGTTGCACTACAAGTTCCATGGGGGTGCAATCCCAACTAAGTACTCTTGGACAAATTATTAAAGCTATTGACCCGAAGCTCCATCAGCACCTTGGTAAGTCTGGTTTTGTTGTTAGAAGTTCTTTCTGAAGCTCCACCTTTAACTTTTTCATCTCTTCCGAAATGGCACTGGTAAAATATTGTTAATCACCTCATATCAAGTACTTTACAAGCTTCTTATTTGCCACCATTAACAATACTTATTGGATATAGCCTTTAATATTGCCTTCTAGTTTTATTATGTGTTTCAATTTC
The DNA here is from genome assembly GCF_012295235.1 of Primulina huaijiensis. Taxonomy (NCBI): domain Eukaryota; kingdom Viridiplantae; phylum Streptophyta; class Magnoliopsida; order Lamiales; family Gesneriaceae; genus Primulina; species Primulina huaijiensis. Next base: position 15,657,813 of record NC_133311.1, on the reverse strand, counting down.
ATCCCGTTAACATTTCCAGTCTGATGTTTATCTTCCTGAATCCCTTTCTTAAGAATTAAGATATATCCTCATGATTATTCCCTCTCTCAGATTGGGGAACAAAGATGCTACAAAAGATACAGACTTTGGAATAGAGTTTTTTGTACCAAAACCTCATGTGAAATATTGAAAATGTATACTTCACCTTCATGAAAAAATTAAATAGGCGTTCATTCCTTGATTTTTTTTATTAAAATTGCAATGATTTAGCCATGCTAGCACGATTTTTTAAACATGCGTCCATGTTGTAGCTAAAAAACCAATTTTCGAATAATATTATTTCAAATGTACAAAAATAATCTTTTATTGATCTATAATAATTTTCAGATCCACATAATATCTCCTTCGGAATATAGTTTTATAAATCCACACAACAAGGTTGAGCAAAGAAACCGTGGAATCTTCGAGCAAGAAACCATGGTTTCATGTAAGTGGAAATTTCTACTCAATGTTGGGCTTCACATTGGTTTCTTAGCCGCAGCACGGATGTGTTTTCGAAAAAACACGTTAGCAAGGGTAGATCGTGTAATTTTTATAAAAGTCAAGGGCTTGGACGTCTATTTAATTTTCATGAGGGTGAAATATGCATTTCCGACACTTCAGAGGGGGTTTTGGTGCAAAAAACTCCTTTGAAACGTGAACTAAGAATCTGCAAGATATAATCTAGAACTAGTCTCTGGCCTCTCTCTCTCAAAGCACACATTCAACTTCTCTGATCTTATGCCACATTTTTCTTTGACAGAGGAGCTGGATGGTGGGGAGTACTTATTTGCAATTCGTATGCTCATGGTTCTTTTTCGCAGAGAGTTTTCATTTATTGATGGCCTGTATCTCTGGGAGGTAAACAAAGTCACACACCTTCTTTTGTTCAAATACTTCATCAAACCTACAGAAATCACTGATTCTTACTCGTTTTTTCATTGTTTTACTACCCAGAGTTTGGGTACCAAACTAGATTTTGTCGTATTCATTATTCATTTTGTTTTCGTTAGGCTCATCGGCCCTTTTTACCTCTACTTGTGTGGGATATTCTGTCGTATGAATTTCTGATTGTGGCGAAAAATTTGTAATTCAGGTCATGTGGGCCATGGAATACAATCCAAGCATATATTCATCATACGAGTCAAGTGACTTAATTTCTTCTCAAGCTCATCAAACCGAAGAAATTAAAGCAGATAACAAGCTGCTGAAGCAGTGTGGAAAATTCGAGAAGAAGAACGTGAAAACAGGATTGACGGACCAGAGGGGCGCTCTCGCTGTTTTCCTAGCTGCTAGTGTACTTGAAACAAAACATAAACAACTTCTTAAAGAGGCTCAAGGCATGGATGATGTCGCTCAGGTACTTCTTCTACTTATAGTATTCACTTTAATTTATTTAATCAGCCTCTTTTAATATCTGCCAATATGAATTTTTGTGATACCATTACAGATTTTGGGTGAAATCACTGGAAATTTGGATGCTAAAAAGTCATTGAACGCGGCACTGAAAATTCACAAGAAGTATTTGAGAAAGGCAAACTATATTTTCTTGCAACATCATCTCCATATTGTCTACCTGCTAATATCCAGCATATATACCTTTAATATATTTTCCTAGATTTCTTATTTTTCGCTGTTAAATGCAGGCCAAGAAATCTTACTATCCGTAGTGGCAGCATGGAACCAAGTCATTGAATCAACAAACTTGTCGTTTCGGATTTTATCATTTTATTCAATAATATCCCTATTCTTTCAAGCGCTTCAGGTAATCGCTCATTGCGCTGGTTCACTCTTTACAAATAGTTGTACATAAGATTCTGGTTATGAGTTCTTCACTGTAAAGAAAAGAAGCTCAAATTCCCTGATATTTTTATTTGCGTACCGTTAATATTCACTTCCCTCACATCAATGGCGAGGGAATTGTTTTGGGATAGGAATTATTTATATTAGCCAAACCGGGCAATTGGTTCAGGTTTGGCGAATGCTTTGGTTTCTTCTATTGTAAAATTTCCTGATCGTGTGGTAAATTACCCGTTACTGCTCTGTGTTTGTTGAATATTATGCCAAACTAATCATGATCAATTTAGTCGTTGTTGTCGCCTCTTAAATTCAAACCACCGTTATAGTCAATCCAAATCTTATGTAAACTGATGTACTAGAGCACATGTAATGATATAACTTTGTCCTTGGGACAGTTTTTGTGGCATGATGGACATGTTACGCGGTTTCTATGCCAAATAGATACGGCTACACTAGGTGTGGCATAGACCATCTGATATCAAGGGTTCTACATGAGTTAATGTGGGTTTCTTATTAGTTTTGGGATCCAATTTGTCCCTCCACCAAAATTATCATTCTCAGTGAAGTATAGGAGTATAGTGTGCCTCAAAACATGAACATGATAAGAATAAGATTCGCATTAATCTTCAAAGTCTCCAAGTACTAGATTTCCCTTATGCAGGTTCCAAATGTCCCAAATCACTTGGGGTGATGAGGTTCGCATGTTTCTACATAACCCTACCTGAATTGAATGAAAATCACTCAGATACAGTATATCATTTTCTTTGTAAAGATCATCAATTAAGTGAATGATTTTTCTTTTAGTCATTCTCTTATCGATATACAGTTATCTCTAAACCGATGTATCTAAGTGTATGTTTGATTAAACCAAAACTCGTGTCGTGTCTCGGAACCAACAATGATTTGGTATATTTGGAATTTTGTTGTCATATAATAAGATGAGCTTGTAAAAGGGCTGGCATGGAATTCAGAGTACCAAACATGTAGTACACATATATAGGAATACAACTGTAGGGTCATCTCCAACGTCACACCTTTATTTTTTGGCAGAGTTCCTTCAATAATAGCCTCGATCTTACGTATATTTCTACCATTTTTGTATGTATTGAACTTGTCATGCATTATATACCATTTTCTTGAAATTACAAGGTATAAATATCCCGGATCAATTATCTTTTTGGGCATGCATTTTATTTATTTTATGTCAACACTTTGTCACCATTATTTGTTATGGCATCAGGATTTCAAGGACAGATTGATGTAAAGATGAATATGTCAAGTCCCCTTCAATCCATAAATAGCTGGATTATTAGGCACTAGCAATAACTATTTTCCATGCATGCCATCATAAGGGCTGTCCCAAAAAACCAAGATTCTATCCAAGATTGCCAAATTATTGCCAGTGTTTTGATTTCAAGTTATTTGCTTTACAATAATAATAAGTAGCATGATGCAAGAAATGGATGGCTATGAAGAAAATTGAACATGAAGTACCATAAATAGATCTCTAACTACATAATTTCCCTTCTCCCCCAACATTTGTAACACTTGAATCTAACAAGATTTCCTATTCAAAATTCAATTTGTTGTAGGCAAATTTGTACAGATTTCTACCCCAACCCTTGTTTTTTCCCCCTACCAAAAACAAGAAAACACAAACCCTAGGGATATCAAGGCATAAGAGCTATGTCTCCTTGGATAAAAATTGTCAAAGAGAAGGGCAGTTTGGGGAATATTTGGCTGTCTGCACACTTTCAGATGCCCCAGCACACCACTGAACTTAGCAGACCTCAATCCCTCGTCAATACAAAGGTCCGAATTGCCCTCCAACTTCAACTTTTTCCCAAGTTTGGACACAAGGTCAGCAGAAAATGGAACCCTTCCAGTCAAGTTATTGTTCTCCAAATTCAACTCTGTAACAAATTCCAAAGCCCCAAATTCCTCAGGCACTATCCCTTCAAGCATATTGTTATCAAGCCCTAAATAGCACACTTTTTTCAGAGTCACCCCCATTGATTTTGGGATATTCCCAAAAAGTCCTACCCCCGATAGCCCAATCCCAAGAATGCCCCCAAAATTTCCCCATTTCTCCGGAATCTGCCCTCCAAGAAAGTTCCCACTCAAATACACTTCCTTCAAGCTTGTCAGCTTGGACAAGAACAGTGGCACTCCGAAGTTGCCAAAACGATTGAAACTCAGATCAAGAAACTCCAAACTGTTCAAGTTCTTGAACATTTCTGGGATTCTTCCTGAAAACTCGTTGTAGCTTAAATCAAGCTTCAACAAATCAGTCAAGTTTCCAATGGATTCTGGCACGCTTCCTTTGAACCCGTTTTCACTCAAATCAAGAACCCTCAGTTTCTGCAAGTTCTGAAAAATATTCGCAGAAATCTTACCTTCAAACTTGTTCCTCGAAAGCGTGAGCTGTTCCATATTTATCAACTCGCCAAACCCTCGTGGGATTTCGCCTGAAACACTTGTTCCTGTCAAAACCAACCTCCTCAAACCGCTGAAATTACCGATCCTGCCATCCAGAGACCCGGATAAACCTGGGTTTTCGACAAAAACCAGCTCCTCTAAAGAGGAAGCTTGAGAGGAAGATAACAATGGTGAGAAATCCGGAAATGGAATTTCTTTTTCGGTGAAGCATTTATAGAAGAAGAGCTTCTTGAGGTGAAGGATCGGGGTTAAAAGAGAAGGCTGGAAGGTGGAGTAGGAACCGCAAGGAGGGTTGGGAGAATAGTCGGAGACGTATCCAAAGCTCAGCTCCGTCACATGGGCCGTGACGGCGGAGGTGTCGTAGAAGTAGTCGCAGACGATTCCGTGTGGGGCGGAGGAGCACATGTCATCTGGGAAAAGCGTGCGCCAGGGAATACCCGAATTGATGGATTCAAGAACTCGGTACACCGCTTCTTGCTCCGCCGCGCCGAGCGGTGGCTGTGAAGTTACTGAAAGGAGCATGAAGGAGACCGATGCGAGCAAGAAGAGCAGCGGGGAAGTGAGGGTAACTTGTGCCATTGGAGGAATCAAAAAGCTTGGAGTGCTGTTCAAAGAATATGGTTAGCAACGTAGAGAGAATTTATATTGAGAGAGAGGGAGAGGGGTGGGAGTGGGAGTGGGAGTGGGGGTGGGGGTGGGGGGGTTAGATATATATATAATATATATATGCTGCACACCTACCTTACAGACCTATGTGAGCACCAATGAAGTGTTACTCACTCATTGGATGCGATGAAATATAAAAAAATTATGTATCCAATGGGTGAGCGACATCTCATCGGTGCTCACATAGGTGTGCAGCAAGNTATATCTTGAAATATGAAAATGAAGATTTTAAAAGGAAATTTCTGTCAAATCCATTGCGAATCATTGAATGTACAATTGTGACCTAATTGTTGTTTGCTTATGATATTGGACCATTTGGCTTATTTGTAAAGTTATGTTTGTTGGGACTTGGGAGGGGGTTTGGATGAATAACAAGGGCAAAATTGTCTTTACGGTTTGGAAGGTGAACTTAAATTTTCTAATCTAATATTGCGATTTCCATGTTTCACACGACAATATTGCTAAAAAAATTTTCCCATTTTTGTGAAAATAATTTCTTAATAAGGGCAAAGTTGTCTTTACAGTTTTGTATCATTCAAAACAAACTTCTTTGTTTGTTATATGAGAGAAATGAACATTCAATTTCAGATGCTAAAGATAATTAGAAAATCTGAAAATTTTAAATTTATTTGTTAATATTAATGTGGAACTATTTATTTTATGAATATTGTTAAAAGGTACATTCATATGTTAACTATTGTTATATCACGAGATTTTAAAAGAATATTTCTTTCTTGTTTTCAATTTGAATAAAATAAATTTTTCCTCTGAAAATTAAATTTCATAAATATTAGTTTCGAATTTGTTTATATTGTCTGTTATGCTCCAAAATAGAAAATGAAATAAACTGACGTAGATTGACATTTCATGATGCATGAGTTCATTTCTTTCTGTATAACATTTTGTATAAATTATATTCTCATATTTCACTTGAAAGATGGAGTATGTCTCTTGTGAGATGGTCTCACGAATTTTTATCTGTGAGACGGATTAACCCTACCGATATTCACAATAAAAAGTAATACTCTTAGCATAAAAATTAATACTTTTCATGGATAACGCAAATAAGATATTCGTCTCACAAAATACGACCCGTGAAACCATCTCACACAAGTTTTTGCCTGAAAGATGAATGAACGTTTTTGTCTTCTGGAACTTAGATGAATTGGTGAAAATGTGAAAAAAATACATGTGAATTAATGTTGAGATTCAGATGAATTGGTGATAATGGGAAAAATATTTATTCATAAAAAACTTTTAAAATATTTATTTTTATAAAAACATATTATTAATATTTCTCAAAACAATTTATTTTTCCGATTAAACTTTGTGGATAATTCTTTCTGCATTTAATAACAATAAAATCAACGGATTCACTTTTCCAGTAAAAATAAAGAGAAGGAAGCAGTGGCACATACCGTAGACATGCGGCAAGCGCAGCGGCGGAGCTGACAGTGACACAGCGGCAGCCACCGACATGTCGCGGCGATCCTGTTCTTTTGTCCCTATTCACGACTGTGAAAGCGACTGATAACTGTATTCTTCCACGTGGCGGATCTTGAGTGGCCAGGCTCAGGGGTGTACGGAGGATCATGGAACAGTGCATGCGAATTCCATTTCCAGTCTCTCATTCCGCAGATCCTCGCTGTCCCGTGGGCCCCTTGTCCTTTTTCGGACCCGTTTTAAACTCTGGGTTTTTTACCCATTTACCTCCCTTTCAACCCAAATTTGTGTTGGTACGCCCGGATCAACTGAATTTTGGTTAAATCAAAATGACCGATATTTGGTTAATCTATAGATTTTGACTTTTCTAAATTTTTATTTAAATTGATGCGATTTGATTTTCGATTATTTCTTCAAAATATAAATTAGTCGAAGTTATCGATTTTTTAGATGGACTTGCATTTCTTTATCATATCGATTTGGGTTTATATCTTGGATATCTGACCGACTTGACTTACTTATAGAAAATATAACTTTATTTTTTATGTTCAAAATATTATTTTTTCTTTGCAAAAGTATCAGTTTTTTTAGTTATATAACGAAGATATATTGTGCAGCATATGCTGATTTGAATGGAAAGTATTCTATCTACGAAAAATATTATTTTTTATATCAAAAGTATTATTTTTTTATAACAAAAATATCATTTTTTTAGTTATGTTATGAAGAAATATTATGTAATATACACTGATTCAAGTGAAAAATATATTATGTAGTACATGATGATTTGACTGAAAATTATTAAACTTTACGTCAAAATTATTACTTTTCAACGTAAGTGTAAACTAAGTCGATTATATTCAACGAGATAAATATATGAGACTGTTTCATAGAATACCTACTCATGAGTTAATGTTTAGCTTTCATTTACAAGTTTATTTTGTATGTATCTTGATTTTAAGTCTTTTTTTTAAAAAAAAATCAGTTAATTGNATTAATATCTTTATCGGATTTTGATTTTAGGTCGATGGAATACCAAATCAAGTCGAACTGACGAAAAATTCTAAATTGATGGCTTCTCGAGAATTTTAATATTATGAATGCAAATGAAGTTTTATCAATGTTTTAAAAAGCTCGAAAAAGCACGGATAAGTGTGAGAAAAAAGTTTGGCTTTTTCTCAAAGTGTGAAAAAAAATTAACTCTTTTGGTTGACTATATTAAATGTGGAAAAAACGAAAATACGCGAAAAAGAACAATTTTTTTTAAAAAAATTAAGTTGAATTTTTTATTTCTTTATAAATTTTAAATTTTAATTTAAATAAAAAATATATAATAAAATACATTTTTTTTAATAAAAAAAACACCACATGTATTGAAATAAATTTTGTCTTGATTCATCGAGTTTATATGGTTCAATTAAACCTTGAGTTTTATTTGATTACGTTTCACGTTTTTTTAGAACTTTGAGTTTTATTTGGTTCAATTAAATTATATTTAAAAATAAATTATTTTGATAAATTACAATATGTTTAGAATAATTGAGCTATGATATCCTATTTTCTACTAGTCTTTTAATATTTTAAAGATTGAAAATCTCCAAAACATTTATTATAATATATCCTCCTAAAATTCAATTATATAGATATTAAAATATGTCCAAAAATATTTATTTGCATATGAAATCACATCATTTTTTATAATTGTGACAGTAAAAATATTTTACAATACAAAACATACTAATATTTTTAACTTTTATTATTTATATTATCCATTTTTTAGAAAAATATATTAAATATTTTATTAAAATATATAAATTCATATAAAAGTATAAACATAAAAAAATTATAAATTATTTAAAATAAATTTAGCCAAACAATTTTTAAATAAATAAGATATCAATTTTTTTTAAGAGGTAAATAATAAATTATTGAAATATATAATTTGGTTACTTATGGGCTTCGCTACTTTTTTTTTTTTTTTTACTTGTGGTTAATTTTTTTTATCCCAAAGCCTTAAAAATTGGACTATTCTTTCTTCGTAAAGAATGAATGGAGAAAAAGCTGCCTTCTTCATGCTAAGGTTTGGTTTTGTTCAAATGAGGAAATGCATGACTTTCCTTATTTGATCTTTAATTCTTTTTGGTTTTTTTTGTTGTGTGAAAAGGAAACTGCTCATGTTTCCTTAAAAAAATTAAATTTTTGGAGAAAAAATGTTTGTACTAAAAATATTGATTTTCCAAGAGAGAAATCATATATACCATAATCAAAATCTCTCATTTTTTGCTTTTCTGAAATATATATATATATATATCGACTATATATTCTTTAAAAAGGTTTTCAAAGTATCACTCAAGTTTCTAAAAATCGTTTTAAAGAGTGTCTTTCAAAGTAGAGGTGTATTCTCTACATAATGCCACTCGCCCAAGAGACATATGATAGAGAAATGAACTTTTTACGTTTTGGACCTGGTTTTGTGCATCTACGTGATCCAACGACTCTGCAATGCATAACGCAATGTTGTGTACTTTATAACATCCTTCCTCGAACTTTTTGGTGAAGAATGATGGTATCCCGAATTTTTTTAATATGGGAACAATAATTATTTCACTTATTTTGACGGGATTAAACTAACAATTTTATACTTCTTGTTAATGAAGAGATACATATATGGAGAGCTTCTTTCGTAATATAAGAATTTGGTCAGGCTTGATCCCAAATTAATATGAGCTCGATTTAATTTTAGAACAAACTCAAAGGTCCACAAAAAAAAAGGTGATGTAGTCAAATAAAAACGCTACTAAGATTAAAAAGATTTCAGGCGAACGCTAGTAAATATAGTCCATATGTGCAATTGTCACTTCTGCAAACCCAAAATTGTAATGGATCGTCATCTTAATCACAAACAAAGTGTTCGAGACATCGAGAAGTGTCTAAAGTAAACATTTCGACACTCAAGTCACCGACCACCTAAAAAAAGAAAGCAATTTAACAAGAGATGAAATCTTGAGCTTTGCGGGCTTGAAAATAAGTGGGCTCTTCTTGAAATCAATTATCTTAATTATTGATTTAAATTTATGGAGAGCTTCGTGAACTTAAAAATAAGTGGGCCTTTATTGGGCTCAATTGTCTTAGTTATGGATTCAAAACATAATTAAATAATTATAAGGTCAGATCCTAATTCATTAAAATGTACTTAATAATTAAAATATTTCACGACCCATCAGAAAAAAAAATCTGATAATTTAGAAATAAAATAAATAAAAACAAATATTATTTTATATTGGTACCCCGGTGCGTGCGACTCGTTGGATGTACACATAGGATGGCAACATAGCGTGTTCGAACACGCTTCATCGGGTCTTACCCGCACAAAGCGAGATGGGTTTAACACAGAGACATGTTTAAACCCGATCCATCCCTATGCACACATATTCAAACTCGATGGTCTTTTTAATTAAATATAAAATCAATAAAAAAAGAAATTTACAATTTCTGGTTATGTAATTTGCATGTTTTTCATTTTTATCATGTTGTTAGTCAATTTACCGTCTTTGTAACTCATTTAGCATATAATATTTTTTAAGTAGATCACCTTTGCAACGGTCTCACGGTTTTATATCTTTGAAACGAGTTGACATGGTCCATACTTAGACATAAAACATAATACTATTTGTGAGTCGGGTTGGATCAGATATCCATATCACAAAATTGACATGTGATAATGTCTTACACGAGTTTTTGTTATTTAAGATGATGATGAGTACGACTACTAAATTTTTAAATTTTTCGGAATTTTACAAAATTATATTTTTATGATTTTGAATTGTTATATATAGCAGTCATAACATGTGTGTAGTAAAACTTTAAGTCTGTACTTGGATCGATAGATTTGAGATGACGAATTTCAATATTTCATACCCATTGATTTCAAATACTTGAATTGCTTGGATGAACAAAATTGAAGTTTGTATTTGTTAGGACCAATGGAATCCGGATGTTTCCACACTGGTATGATATTGTCCACTTTGGGTTTTAACCCTCATGATTTTGCTTTTGGAACCACCCAAAAGGCCTCATACCAATGGAGATATCATTTCATTTTTATTAACCCATGATCTTTCTCTAGATCTTTCAATGTGGGACTTTGGTTGCATTCCAACAATCCTCCCCTCAAACGAAGTTCCACTATTATTCTCATGGTTCGAGCTTCCCCTCAAGCCTTATTTGTCCTCCAATCGAGGTTACTCCACTTCACTGCGTTGGAGCGCACGCCTTACATGAATACTGGGAGCATAGACCACCTCGAGAGTTTAATCAAGGACTTTTACCGGGAGCCCTCACCTCCTTCGTTTAGGTATCGAGGATTCTACCCACACGGCTCGATCTAGACCATGGCTCTGATACCACTTGTTAGGACCAATGGAATCCGGATATCTCCACACTGGTATGATATTGTCCACTTTGGGTTTTAACCCTAATGGTTTTGCTTTTGGAACCACCCAAAAGGCCTCATACCAATGGAGATATCATTCCATCTTTATTAACCCATGATCTTTCTCTAGATCTTCCAATGTGGGACTTTGGTTGCATCCCAACAGTATTTTGAATTTATGGATTTGAAATTTCAAATCCATAATAATAATTAAATTAGTTTGTTTGAGCAAATCCACTTGAAAATATATTTCAAATAGCTATTTCTTTTAGAATTATTTTTTTGGATTTCAATCTATTATAACATGAAATCATTCCAAATGCTCCGCTTAAATCTTTCCTCAAATCAAAATCCTTTAAGGACTAAGATATACCACTTGGCTATTGGGATGTTAGGGATGACAATGAGATTTGTCTGGCAAACCCAGGAACTTTCCGTCCTTACTTTTGCCCCACTGCCCCAAACCTGGTGGGTCCGATCCAAATTGGAGTAATTGAACCTACTAATTTTTTTCTTCAGTTTTAGTTACACAATATAACACGTTTAAAAAATAATAAAACATAAAACTTATTTTCCAAATTTATAAAGATAATATTAATGAATAAAAAAATGTCATTACAAATTAAAATCTATTAATTTATATTCAACTCGTAACAAAAGAAAAATCATAACTAGATATTTTTATATTAAACATAGCAGAATAAAATAAACTTAGTCAATACTAAAATATTATGAACGAAAGTTATCATTATTCAATATAATAAAAAATATAAATAGATTAGTGATAACACACATACATCTATACTTATATACTATTTTATAATAGTTGAGAGACTGATAAAAACTATTTTGATGAGGACACCAACTTCTCTTCTTAATCTACCCTTTTATTTATGATTAATATTAACTATTCCCTTCCATTTGTGTGCTTGGAATATTTGTGCGGTTATTTCTTCCTAATCTATCCTTTTATTTACGATTAATATTAATCATCTCTTTCCATTTTTGTACTTGGAATATTTGTGCGGTTGATTCATTGCCTTTCATTATTTAAGTACACAATGTTTTAGTCTCACGGTGTTTTAATATCATGAATGTTTAATATATTAGCCTCATATATTCATGACACACGTATATGCCTAGGTGACTAGTATATATAATGGCGAGATAGGTTCGATGTGGGTATCCTAAACGTACATTATGGATTTATTAATTTCATTGCATAACGTTCGTTTTATAAAAATGACTTATGAAACCGTTTCATAAAAGTTTTGTATACTAAGAATACCTATGTGGGGATGAGCCAAATGTTAACACATAAGTTGAAAGTGATATGCAATGAAATTACCATACTACTCTTCCAATTACAATACTTAAAATTCCATGTTCTCCCATGTCCCACACGTATTTCAATAGGATAACATAAATCTTGCGCCACGAAGGCGCACAATATATGCACACAAAGTTGCAATAACACCAAAATTTAAGAACACCCCATTCGAAAAAAATAAATAAATAAAAATCAAGAAACATAGGAAGAAAATTACCATACAATCTTAGACTAAATTGTTAAATCACATCAAGGATTTGAGAGATCGAGCTTTGATCGGTTTTCGGGCTTTCTTTTTGCTAATCGCTTTGATTTTCTCAACTTCGTCCTCGTACTCGTCCCGATCTTCAATTTCCACATCCTCAATGTCGCACGAGGAGGATGCTTCATTGTCGTCATCAAGATCATTCTTGGGAATGTTAAATTCTTCATTAATATTCTTGCTAACTTCCCCTCTTTTCTTTCCACACCGCGGTCCGAAACCCGAATAATAGTAGAATACATATGGATTTGACAAAGATTGTGCCGCCCGTTTCTTGATTCCTGGGCCGCCCCGAGCCTCCACCGACGATTTTTCCGAGTTCTTGGTGGTAGAATGCGCGGAGTTATTGCTATAGCCTCGTACCATGATTAGATGGTGCTCGCATAGTGAATTGCCTTTGGCAGCCTCTCTTCGGCATTGGCAGCTCTTGCCATCAGTCTTGCAGCACATATTAATCAGGTCGTCTTTCGGAGAAGTGCCCACTTCCTGCTCCGTCTCATTCGAGGCAGCTCCTACGGAATTGGTGCCGGAATGCTCCCATTTCGTTGCTTTATTTAACTCATCCATCCACTCTCTAATCACCAAAAGAATCGACAGGAGAAAAATAGATCCATTTCAGTTAATGATTCAAGCAGTATTTAGCTAATTGATAGGGGAAAATACACCAAAATCATGTTCCTCGTAAGAACCCTAGAGATTATTCTGCAAAACGATAATACAGGAGCAAACTTAGATTCTATACCAAGTAAATAAAATTTGAAAACTTCACCTCTTAATCACTGCAATAGAGTCTCTCGAGCTCCCATTTCCAGCGAAACTATCGTTCCCATTGACCTGCGCAAAAATTTCCCCGTGTCGAGAAAATGGAAGCATCGATGCTATAATAACGCAAGAAAGATAAAACCCAGAAAGGAAATAGAATTCTGAACATCACGAAAAAGGAATTAAATGGTGGGATTGAATGTTTCATCAGAACCCTAAAATTGATCTGAAGAAAACCCTAAAAGAAAACCAAGGATAATGGTAGAAAATGATGGAAAATTGACGAAAGTAACAGAAGGGGGCAACAGATCTGCACCAGCTAGGGAAATGGTGCTAGCTCGGAGGACATTGAACTCACCTGGGACGACGGCATAGGCGGAGGAGATGGCGGCGGCGGCGAGAAGTTCATCACGTCCCATGGGGATTGATTGAGCTGACAAATATGCGCTTGAGGAAGAGTTCCGGGATCCAGAGAAGACGTCGCATAGAGTAGAGTAGAAATTTTGGCACGCTTGCGTATTCTCATGGCGGAATGAAGGGGTTTTCCCCTGAGCCGACAAAAGATCGAGGGGGTAGGGGGAGAGGTAGACTCTGAGGATGAAGATGGCGATCCAAAGTTTATATATATTAATAATAATAATAATAATTATTATTATTATTATTGTGTTTATTTTTCTTTAAAAAAAGATCTATATGTTTATTTTTAATAATAAAAGATCAATAAATCTTCAATAACATAAGTTGTATTTGATTTTAGTTTTATCAGATCAAAAAAATTCTTGGAATCTATGATTCATATAAAAAATGCTTCTTCATTCTCTAGGTCCTCAACAGTTTTTCGATTGAAATTCAATACAAAACGTTGAAAATTTGATGTAGTAATTATATTTGAGCACAAAATGTTTTAGATCTGATATTGATATCTGATTTTTGAGTACTCGAACATGTATAACAAGTATTGATATTAATGAGACGTCTTATCTCGGATGAAAATCGGAACAAAATATTGAAAATATATAACTAATACATGATATTTGAGTATAATATATTTTAGATATTGTACTAATATATGATTTTTGAGTTCCCATACATATATGTCAATTATTATATTAATTACACGTGTCTTTTTCTGATGAAAATCGGTACAAAAAATTTAAAATGCGATATTAATCAGTATAAATTTTTTTAAAATATGATACTAGTATATAATATTTGAGTACACAAACAAATGTACTAAGTATTGGTATAAAATACTTATTTCAATTTTATATTCAAAATTTTACCTTTTGTAACAGATCTAAAACAGCTAGTACTAAAATATCATATATTACTTCTAGATTTTCAATGTTTTGTATCGAATTTCATCCGAAAAAATACATATGATTCCAGAGATTGCGAAAATATTTTTTTTGTGAATCAGAAACCGCATAAATTTGTTTTGATCTAACATTGACTGAACACAAACAATACTATAATATTAGAGATTTAAAAACAAATCTCCCCAATTTAAATTGTGCATATACTGATATACATATAGGAAGTTGCATACACAGGTGTACCTATCCGGTTGGAAATTTTATAATAAATAAATATCTAAAACATTGTTTTTTTAATTTATTTATAATTGTATAGATATTATACCTCGGCACATGCGCAATGCTGGCATCTATCAAGACATCACTAATTTATTTGCTCTTATTGATGAGCAATCGATACTCGATCTTTGAGTTATTATATGATTTAAAATATCGAGTTATATTATTAGAATCATCTATAATTTTTGATAAAACGAGTTAAAATGATCTTAATTTACCAAATTTCAATTGTAAAGTCACAATATTATATTTAAATTTTATGAGAAACATCATTGCACTAATATATTTCAGTTTCCTTGTACAATTTTTTTTTTGATCACATGACTTGATTGAAATTTTCATGTCAAAAATTACTAAGATTATATTTTTTACTGTATATTTTTAAAATTTTTCATTTTTTTGTCTAGAGTAGGTCTATTGTGAGACGATCTCACGAATCTTTATATATGAGACGGGTCAATCATACCGATATGCACAATAAAAAGTAATACTCTTAGTATAAAAAGTAATATTTTTCATGGATGACCCAAAGAAGAGATCCGTCTCACAAAATACGACCCGTAAGACTGTCTCACACAAGTTTTTGTCTTTTGTCTCTTAATTTAAGATAAATTGTAACAAATTATTTTAATACATATATGCAATAAAATTTGTTTACCATATAAAAAATTTCTATGACAATATGCAAGTAGTTAATAAAATAATTTGCATGGTGCATTATATTTTACCTTTAATATTTAAAATTTCCTCGTGTCCTTTTTATCTTCAGTTTAATAATTTTTGCTAAAAACTACGGTAGAACGGTTTACATATTGGATAAGATATCATTTAAATTG
This sequence comes from Primulina huaijiensis, assembly GCF_012295235.1. Classification (NCBI taxonomy): domain Eukaryota; kingdom Viridiplantae; phylum Streptophyta; class Magnoliopsida; order Lamiales; family Gesneriaceae; genus Primulina; species Primulina huaijiensis. The sequence continues at coordinate 15,642,230 of NC_133311.1, read as the reverse complement.
AATTTTCAGAAAATAAAATTATGATTCTTACAAAGTTAAGTGGCTAACGTCTACATCATGACAAATATGTTCAGTTGAGGTTCCTATCATAAGATAAAATAATACCTTCCACCGCTTGCGACAAATACTTGTCAAAAAATGTTTGTAATTAATCGTGTAACGGGTTTTTGAGGACTCACAAAATACTATAAACAATATCATAATCTGTTCGACGTATAGCAATGTGTCAACGATTTAGCTTTTACCCGTGACAACGGTTTATTACAAACTTGACAGTTAACGTCATAGAGCTCAAGGTGAGATTTTTTTCATTTTAATGTAAATTTGAGCTCCTGTCTTTTTTTTATTTATTGAAAGATATTTATGTCATTGAACTACATAAGAGATTCTGAAAACATGATATACTTTTTATAAAATATCATTAGCAAATATTTTGTCACATATCTATTGACCAATGGTACCTTGAATTCTAATTTGAGATTAAATTTTGATTTTGAGACCCGTATAAAACATGAAGCCGAATTTTTTTTAAAAAAAAAACTAAATAATTTAGTATCTTCCACTAATTTTTTCGATAATTTTTATAAACAAATAACAAATAAATATATACATGTGTGTGTGTGAAGAACTGACACCATATTAATTTATTTTAAAATCATTTAAGATTAAAAAAATTATATATTTTAACAATTTTTTCGGAAAAAACTTTGATTTATTACAACCTTATTATTTAGTTATCATCTTACATATAAAACTATGAAGTTTTATGATATACTCAATTTTCAGGTATGGTCATATGCTTAGTGCTGTACATTTATGGATCCAAAGCAATTAAATAGATTTGAAATCCATTAATTTAAAATTTATTGCTTCAAATCCTATTTTCAAGCACAACCTTACATCTGTGGATTTCATCAAATCCATTTAATACATGAGTAGGTCTCTTGTGAGACGGAATCACGAATTTTTATCTGTGAGACGGGTCAATCCTACCGATATTCACAATAAAAAGTAATACTTTTTCATGGATGACCCAAATAAGAGATCTGTCTCACAAAATACATCCCGTGAGATCGTCTCACACAATTTTTTGTCTTAATTACATATTTATAGTCCACTGAATTAGTAAACTTTTTATTCAGTGTAAATAATATTCAGTTTACAAGGAAAATCGTTGTTCATTTTTTTACTACCATCTAGAAAATAGCATTTTAGCTCTCATATTAAAACCTAAAAAATACATAACTGCCTACATAAAATAAATGATTAAGTTATATAGAGTACGTCTCTTATGAGACAGTCTCATAGATAACTGAACAAAGTAGGTTTCTTGTGAAACGTTCTTACAGATATTTATTCGTGAGACAGACAGATCAACGCTGTCTATAATTATAATAAAAAGTAATATTTTGACATAAAAATTAATAATTTTTTTATTGGTGATCTAAATTAAATATCCATCTAAAAAATTTGATACTTAAAATAGTCATGAATATGTTTTTGTCAGTTATGTAATAAAAATATAGTTATAATTTATTATTAAATCAATTTAAGATTAGTTAGTATAAGAAAGATAACTTTAATTATATAATAATATTATTTATTATTGTTAAAGAGGAGAGTTTTTTTAAACATAAATAAATAATCATATAGGGAAAAAAGTGGAAGAAGATAGAGACTGTCAGTAACGGTCACTTCTTCCCATATTTCAAACAATATACAAAACCCTAACCCAGACAGGCACAGCCCCACCAAAACTCGACCGTTTCGCCTTTCTTTATGCTCTGCAACGCAGAATGTGAAGATCCTCTTGCTCTTGGATTTTATGCTGCTCTCTTGCTATCTGGTCCAATAATTCTCCAAAATCAAGAGAACAAGGGGGTGTAAATGGGTTGTTTTCTCGGGTGTTTTGGAGATGCGAAAGATCGGTCGAGTCGGAGACAGAGGATTCATCGGGCGGATCATCAAGTAAAAGTAAATACCCATTTGTTAGTTTGATTTGGTTCCGTATGGAATTTTTATAGAAATGGTGAAATTGTTTTGTTTGTTAGTTTGTGTAATTAATTTCGGATCCTCGATTTTATTTTTTAAGTCCTAGTTCTTCTTTCTTCTTCTTTTTTGTTTTCTGCTTGAGTGAGTTGAAAGTTTGTCCAAATAGGAAGAGATTCATGAATGATTCTTTAATTTGATTCCTTGTGTTTCTCCAAATGATGACATTTCATAAATTCTATTTATATAACTTTTATTATTTGGAGCTGATCCAGCAGTTTAGTCATGCCTACTTGATTTATATAAATGTATATCGCGATTTGATTTCGAAATTTACATGTTTGTTTCTTATGGTAAACTGACGTGATGATTTGTTTCTGCAGCAAAAAAGAGTAGGAAGTTTTCAGCAGCAAAGCGTGTTTCTTGCAGGTCAGAGCATCACAGAGCCGCCACCTCCCAGCTTGGTTTCCGAGTTGCAGTGAGCACTTGATTCTTTTCCGAAACTTGTTGTTACTTGTTCTAGCTCTTATTCCATGAGATTGATTGTACAATTTTCTTGATTTTGTTTGTAGAAATAGACCAGAGGGAGAAGAGCAGCAGTTGAGTCCGAGCCCAAGAAAAAGAGTTACGTTTAATTCAAACATCACTACGTATGAGCACTATTCACTCTGTGAAAGCACCGATTCCCTACCAGAGGGTAACCCAAATGTTCAGGAAGAAAAGGAGAGAAATCCTAAAAGTTCAAGTCAACCACTATTTGAAGATGAGAATCCAGTCAAATCCTGCTTCGTATCATATCCTCCGAATCACAGATACCATGATGCCAGAGACAGTGATGATGAAGCGGAAGAGTACACTGATAGTGACTTGGATGATTCAGAAGATGACTACGAAGATGATATAGATTGTACATCAGATGGCCGAGAAATGATGTGGCCTGGATCAACTTTAATACAATCTTTGGAATCTAGAACAGAGAATCAATCAGCTGGTGTTATCAAGAAGACTCAGTTACTCGAAGAAGATGGAACTCTTGGATCACAATCTCAAGCAAGAAATAGAAGTGATTATATTAATTCTGTGTTGAACCCTGTGGAGAATGTAACACAATGGAAAGCTGCCAAATCTAAAGGAACACGTTTGTTGAAGTCACAGAAAGAGAACAATCAAACATTATTTGCCCTCAGTGTAAGATGTGATCAATTCAAGAATTCGAATCAAGAAATCGCCGTGGATGCAAGTCTTTCGAATTGGTTGGTTTCCTCAGAATCCACACTCCCCAAAAAGAAGAATAGTTCCAGTGACATCGAGTACGTTAACATGTCCAAAGGATAAAGTGGTTACCAACTCGTTTTGAGACAAGATCGTAGATAACTCAAAATCAAGACTCTGCTGAAGATTAACAAGCCATTGAGAGATCCTTGGGAAGCTTGTGAGATTGTTATGAACGAATTCGATGTGTGTGCGTGTGGTGTGAATTCTTGATTGATTCATTTGGATTCTTTTATTTGTTTGTTGTATTATTATTTTGTATTTTATATGTATGCGTGTTGATTTAATGGATTGATTACCCCGCTAATCAATAACTATCTTACAATTTTTTCCAAAAGAAATTAATGAAATTACATTTTACAAATATGACATTTTGTGTATTTAGAGCTTAAAATGTGTAATACGTCAGACTTGAGGGTATATGATTTCTGTTTAACAACATTGGGGTTAAACTCCAATTAATATTTCGTAGGGATTTTAAGCAACTTTGACTTTTCACATAAGAGTTGAGTTTGACAATGTGAAACAAGAAGATTTTGAACCATACAAGAATCTGAATAAATAATTATTCTCCACCTTTAATTCGCGATTATTTAAGCACCATATTTGAGCACACGAGTTCAAGTGAGTCAAGCTAATCACGAATAACTTATGAACAAAATTTGATTTGATCGAACTCGATTTGAATTTAAGCAACTCGATATGTGCATCAAGTTTTTCTTGTACAAGCTCTTCCAAGAAACTAAAATTTGAAATTGATTACTCGATCGAATTTGAATTCAAACATACACCACCAGTGAGTATGCTTTGGGAGATGCAAAAATTGGGTTTTCGTTTGAAGAAAATAGTATGTCAGAAAAAAAGAAAACCCAACTCTATTATATTTTTTAGAGTGTAACAGTATATTTCGTAATTTTTTGTAAAAAAAATTATAATTTTGTCGCCCCGAATCTATATATTCTCATCAACCCTCTCGAACCCGTAGATCCACCACTATGAAAGGGGATGCACAAATCAGTTTTGCTTCTACAAAGGGGTAAACATAAATAAATGACATTTTACCGCAAGTAATCAAGGTTAAGTGATCAAAAGCAATCCATGATAAACTCAAGTCTAATATGGAAAATCAAATTGCTTCAGGACATAACTGCAACTATCTCAAACTGAATTGCTCTGAATGAGTAAGAAAACAATAACAAAATTTCAATACTAAACAATAGCATTGGCAGCGCTAGCAATCCTCGGCCAGAGATCAGCACACTCCTTTCCAATCGGGCCCGTGATGGCCGACCCTAAAAACCAAACAAATGCAACGAATTAAAACAGTACCGTCTGTAAAATTTGAAGAAATGCCAACGAAAATAGAGCAAGTGAGCTACTTGACAATACTGGCACTGCTTATACCCCCAAACTTAGTTCCAAAACAGTATGAAATGAGCTATTGTCCATTGCCCGTGACAACAGGCATCTAACAACTCTTCTTGAAGTAAAAAAGAGTAAATTTTTAGACAAATATGGTTTATAAAATGACACATTACCTTTCATTTCACCCTTGGGATTCACAATGACCCCAGCATTATCTGTGGATGCAAAAGGCAAAGATTAACAAATGTTGCCATCAACTAAACATGATTGAACTTAAAAAAATTATCATTTTGCAAGTTTTCTTAACATCCATGCTGTCATATTGAAAGTGGAACCATTTCGCAGATTTATGAACATGTGTTGACATCAAGTAAACAGGATTGAACTTGAACAAACATCATTTTGCAAGTTTTCTAAACATTCACGCTATCACATTGAAACTGGGAACATTTCGCAAATTTATTAACATGTAGTAGTCGGCCATCCTAGGAAAAAAGCACTATTCGTCCAAGAGCCAACCTTATGGTTTTCCATCAGTGAACTGTTGCAGAAATTTTTGGGATTAGTCATTTCTGAATGGGAATGTAAAAGGGCATATCAAGACCACACCCTGATACCTACAATTAAGGAAAAATAAAAGATTTCCTTGCCGCTACTAAGCAGGCCTGGTTAACTAACGCAGTAAACAACATAACGACAAATTTAAAACCAGTGGTAGAAAGTTTAGCGTGCTATCATCACGAGCACATGAGTATTCCAGGAGCCAATATACAAATAGAGTGGACAAATCAAACATTCAATGGAATTCGGGAGGCAAAAATTGGAACTTCAGAAAAATTTCACATAAAGTCTTAATTTTGTTTTCTTTGGCAGTTGCCTCTAATATATGCACAGGTATAATATATGTATATGTGATAATATGCACGTGTATATATGTAATATTAAATTCAAGCAACCAATGAGATCATAAATACAAGTGAAATCAGGAATCACGCAACAAGCAACCGTACAATCAAACCAGGAGCAGCAGGAAGGAAAAAAAAAGAAGCTAACAAAACCTAAGTTTGCGTCCGCTAGGACGAAATACCTTCGAAGTACATGAAAACACCGTCCTTTCGGCGCCAAGGCTTGCGTTGGCGAACGATAACGGCTGGCATAACCTTCTTCCTGAGATCCGGTTTCCCCTTCTTCACAGTAGCCATCACCATGTCGCCGACGCAAGCTGAGGGAAGCCTGTTGAGCCTTCCCTTGATTCCCTTGACCGATATAATGTAGAGATTCTTCGCCCCAGTGTTGTCGGCGCAGTTCACCGTCGCCGCCACCGGTAGACCCAGTGACATCCTGAACTTGTTCCCCGCCGATCCTCCGCGTCCTGCTCAAAAACAGAAGAATTTCAGAAACAAAAATAGCAGCAAACGATTGTATTAGAAATGGAAACATAGAAGAAGAGTTTTCAATTCAAGATCATACCTCGCTTCGACATTTTTACAGTCCTCGAAATCCAACTGAAATCCGGAGTATGGAAGGATCTAGGGTTTTATAGGATTTGGGCTGGGCCTTTGCCCTTTTTCTTTAAATGGGCTGGGTTTCATATATTTTTCGGATTTATATTTCATTGAACTATTAATTTTTTTAAAAATAATTCTCAATACCACGTTTCGACAGAGGCGTCGAAATCAGATACGATCTACCAATCCGACACTATTCAACTCGAAAAAAATCAAGTTTGAGTTTGGAGTTTTTGGGTTCAGGTCAGATCAGATTGGACCCGATGCTGACCCGAAAAAATTGATCGGGTTGGGTTGGGTTCGAACCCGAAAATTTTAATTTATTTAAAAAAATATAATTAATAAATATTGGCTATATTTTTATATATTATATTTCTGAAAAAATATTTATTGTATATTTATATAATAAATTTTCATAATTTAATATTTATTTTGATATTTTTTATTTTCTAAACAATTGTTTATTTGATTTAATAAATTTATTTTATTTTTCTACAATTAGACTTTCAGATTTAAATCATATATATGAGGGAGATATTGTAATTATGTGTTTAAATTAAAAAAATTATATTTTTTTTGAATTTTATTTATTTTTCTTAAAAAATTTTTTTAAAAAAAATCGAAATCGAGTTAATTGGATTGAACAGGTTGATCGGGTTCGGGCTCGGGTTCGAGTTGGACAATTTTTGAATAGTATTGTTGGTCAACCCGACCCAACCCCCACCCGAATTGACACTCTTACATCTCGACGAAATAATATAAAACTAAAACTCGTTACCGCTCAACTACGACAATTTATAGGATAAAAAAAAATAATATGACAACTTACGTGAAATTCGACAAATTTCCTTCAATTTTAATTTCATGGATTTTTTAATATGTTATAATATACAAACATAAATATAAGATTAATTCATAAAAAATATAAGATTATATTAATTAATTAATTTTTATTTATAAAAGAAATATTTCTTATTAGAACTAAATTTAGTTTTAATGAAAATCTATATCAATCAAATGTATTCTCCACAAGTCATTCTAATGTGGAAATCGTTAAATAGGAAAATTAACAGTTAAATTAAATATTATTCACACACTGCTTCGCGCACACACACGCATTCGCTCAATCGAAGATCCGTCGATCGATCGATTGATTCTCCCTACAAATTTTTACTCCGCACGCGAGCCTACCTCTTTATTTTCTCGTTTCGGGAACTACAAAAATTATATTTGCGCGTATAAATAATAAAGAAAGACGCTGTTTCAGGGACCAGTAGTTTTATATTTTCAGTTTTTGTGGTAATTCTTTACTATATATAATCGCAAGAACAAACCTTTGTGAGAGATTTTGTTCTGGGATTAAAACAATTATTTATTTGTTTGAACCCTAGAGATCTTTCCGATCTAGGGTTTTTGGGATCGCTGTGGTTTGTGGAGGTTTTTGCAGGGGGGAGAATGACTAATCATGGCGCTGCACCAGTGACCGTTACTCAGGTAATCTTATGGTTTGTTTACGTATTGCGTGATGTTTTGTTGTATGTTTCTTTTTTAAAAAGTCATCTTGCGAGTCCTTATGGGTGGATTTTTTTTTTATGAAATATTAGATTGGATCGTACTTCGTCCAGCAGTATTATCAGGTGTTTCAGCAGCAGCGGGATTATGTGCATCGGTTTTACACTGATGAAAGCTCTATGATTAGAATTGATGGGGATACAGTGAATCCTGCAAACGATATGATGGTGTGGACTTTAAACCCAATTTTCCTCTTTTCTTTGTTTCTTTTTAACATGATTATTGCTTTTGAGTGTCGATGTCCTTCTTCAGATTGAATTATGTTGAAATTTTGATTTATGGTGATGACTCGATGGTTTTTAGTTTTGACATCAGTGATCTAAGGATGATTTATTTTTGCTGGTTTCTAGTCTTTGGGGGCATGGAAATTGTTGTATAAAGAAATCTGTGTTTGCAATTTCCTTCTAGGTGACGGTTTCCTCTGTGATGTTTACCATATTTTCAAGATAAACTTTTTAGGTCATGTGTTTTGTTTCACTGTTTCTTTCAGAAAGCTACCAAAAGTCCATGTCTTCAATGCATATCTTTTTATTATTTAACTCCTACATAGTATGAGCTGCTGATGGAGTATTGCATAGTTTGATGTTAAAACATCTTAGAGCAATTCTGTTTTATTGAATTATGCACGTATTCTTTCTTTATTGAAAATATAACTAATGTGATCTACAAATTCTACGCCAAATGGTTGAATTTTTAACGCTAGAGTTACACGGCATATTTTGCTGACTCTAATGCTTAGTCATAACCATATATGAAACATGGAATTATGAAACTATTGAACTTTGGCATTGGTATGCATAAAAAATGTCTTTTTCTTTTTTGACATGTTAATGGTGTTAAAAGTCACATCATCCAGAAGACAAAGATGAGTAACCGGACGGTGTTTAATTCTTCCTGCTTTGCCTTGTGGAATGATCTTCTGAAAACTTTCTTCAAATGCCATTCCTAGAGATCTGGATTATACATATGTAACTTGAATTATATGAAAGAGATCCTGTTTATTGAATTTGTCTGTTGTATGAATCGATGAACTGACATGATTTGTGATCCAACAGCAGCAGTCCGCATTTCTTAATTTTCAGTATTGAGAACTATCCAATGAATCCTGCTTCTAACAAGATTTTGTGTCACTAACTTACAGTTACATTTATGCTTTCTGCTGTTGCACGTACCTTTCACCGTTGATATCTATTTACTGTATCTGTACTTTGTGCAAATTATACAAAAGTCATTTGCTGCATTTGGTGGTTAACTTAGGAGATCATGTACATTATTTCCCCTTCTATATGTGTATGTCATGCTTATTTCCTTTTTCCTGCAGCAAATTCATCAGCTAATAATGTCGCTAGATATCACTGGAATTGAAATCAAGACAATAAATTCCCTTCAATCTTGGAATGAAGGTGTTCTCGTGGTTGTTACTGGTTCTTTGAAATCTAGAGATACTACCAGGTGGAAGAAATTTGTGCAGACTTTCTTTCTCGCCCCACAAGAGAAAGGTTATTTTGTTCTGAATGATATGTTTCACTTTGGTGATGAGGAAGTTGGTCCCCAGTCTTCAGCTCCAGAAGTGCAGGAACAGGCTTCCGATTATAAACCAACTGTTCCTACCAACCTTCCTGATCCACCTGGTAAGTTGGCTAATCGGTTGAGCTTTTTTTGAGATTTCAGTACTCGATACTTCCTTGTAGACAGAAATTTCTTTCTTACGAATTCCTTTGTTAACCACTTTTGAAGGCAAAAATAAAAAAATCCTTTGGCACAGGTAGTAGAGGCAGGCATTATCAGCTCCAAATGGTCTTACACATGTTTTGTATGGATGCTGTTTAGCTTTAGACTTTTAAAAAAAATATCTTTATCATCATCAATAATCACTTTTTATGCATTCACTCACTTTTTTCATATCAGTAATTGCATGTTTATGAATTCACTTTTGTCTTTCCTTCAATTGGGACTTTCCCTGTTTGTAAGTATGCTGTGGTTTTAGATTTCATTTGCAAAGTATTATGGTTAAAGTAAATGAAGTTCTGTCTTTGTATTTTCATATTCATACGCAAACACACTTTTTTCTTTCCACTCTCAAACAAAAATTTAAATGTTGAGATATATGTTGTTGTTGATGAAACATTTTTGTAAGGAGGAAAAAGGTATCTTGTGACTGTGTAATCATCAGGCTGAAGCATTTGTTTTGAACAGTATCAGACTATGCCTTGGAGGAGGAGGCTCGTGACTATGTTAACTCAGTTCATATTGAAGGAGATGAGCCTGACCATGAGTACGGTTATCAAGAATTCTATCATCAGGAGCCTGAGCCTGAGCCAGAACACGAGCCTGAAACTAATGAACTAGAAGTTGAAAATCCAGTGGAAGAAAATAGTGACTCGCATCAAAGTACCATGACTGCTTTGCCGGAGGCTCAGCTTTCTGCAGAGGAGGAACCGGAACCAGTATTAGAGCCTGAGAAGCTGACTTATGCTTCAATTGTGAGTGACATTTTGAGTAGATGTGGATCAGATGGTATAATTTGAGTCATCATATATACGTGTGTGTTTGATATCGTTGTAACAATATATAAATAATACCCTGCCTCTGTTTGATTTAGACTCAATGGAAGCATGACATATGACTCGAGCATGTAGATTTGATAGTCACATTTACTTTAGTGAGAAAGAAGGTCATTGGCAATCAATCCAGTATTATCAACTTTAGCTGATTGCTCATTGGTGTATCTGCTATCAGTTACATATTGGATATTGATATTGCAAGTGTTTCAAACTTTCAATTGAGGTTATACCCAGATTCCTGTATGCTGAAAGTGGTTTCCACTCATTTCCTATTTTTCTCTGTTTTTTGACATTTGAGCAGCATATTTTAACAATAGCACTTCCTTTGTGGTAGTTCTTTCAAATATATGTTCCTGGGGAAGTTATGTTAAAGCTAATTGCAATTTCCACTTTTTATTGCTTATTTCCTTTATTGATTTTTTTTGTTTTCGTTACATATTCTGACTGATTATTTTTCCTCCGCTTCGTGCTGTTTATATTTATATGCTTTCAACATGCGAAGTTGCGGGCGAAAGGAAAATCTTCATCATCAGTTAGCTATCCACCAGCATTCTCTCAGAGCACACCATATGTTTCAGACTGGAATCATGTGTCGCCGCCTTTACCCCAGCAGTCAATTCCCAGTGCGCTGAATACTGTTCCAGATGTCACGGAAGAAGCTTTTTCACAAGATGAAGGTAGGTTGTAAGTTTTATCTTTGTTTTATGGAAATGCTTATTTATTTAGTTCTACTGTTTGACTGTGTTGTGTTTTACGCTGAAGCTCATTTACTCTAAATGACATCTCTTCACTTTTACTGACATTAATAATGTGATGGGGAGTTTTAACATTGACAAAAGAAAAGTGAATTGGCCCGGGCCTAAGCTTGTATCTGATGGATATTTGAATGTTGGTTCATTTTTTTTGCTTGGGCCTTATGTCATGAAGAAACTAGGCATTTGTGGAGAATTTGTAAGATGTACCTAACGTATTGTGTTGACTTGTTGACACTAAGTTCTTACGGATGGAATTATACTTTTTCTTTCTTATTATTCAACTTCATTAACTTTGGCAAATATTTTCTCAGGAGAATCAAAATCCGTTTATGTGAGGAACTTGCCGTCTACAGTAATGACACTAGATATTCTACAAGAGTTTAAAATTTTCGGTAAAATCAAGCAGGATGGAGTTTTTTTGAGGAACCGCAAGGTTCTTTTTCATTCTGATGTTCCTTGATTTCATATGGCATCATGTGGTAATGTAATTTCATTATCTAAATGTGGCCATGGTTAACAGGATACTGGTGTTTGCTATGCCTTTGTCGAGTTTGAAGATGTGCAAAGTGTTCAGAACGCAATCAAGGTTGACAAATATCTCTCATTGACCGATTAAAATTTTTAATTTATTGGTTTCTCGAAGTCCTTGTGAATGCCTACATCTCCTTGAGGACTGATTCACTCAGTATGCCTCTTTAATAGATATCCATAGTACTGTCCCCCACTCTAACATATCTCTATGTTTCATTATGTTTTCAATCAGTGAGTTTGTCCTCCATCCACACCTCGCATAAATATCTATCCTCTCGGAATTTATTCTCCAGTATGTGTTATTGCTTTGTGTTTGTGTCATCCATTTGACAAATCTGCTGTGATGCAGGTTAACGTCGTAAAATTTGAGTCTTTAGATAATATTGGTCTTGGGATACCTTTATGTCTTGATCTTTGCTCAGATGCTTCCAACATATCCGTACCAATATTTTGCGATTTGTTCCATTTAGGATTAGTTTTGGGTGTCTGATGTGATATGGTTGTGAAGTTCTACTTTGTTCTCAATCTATATCTTTTTACATCAACTATGTGTTTGGTATCTGATTAGAATTTTCCTGTTTCTTTAGGCTTCTCCGATTCAATTGGCCGGAAGGCAAGTGTATATTGAGGAGAGGAGACCGAATAGTGGCCCAACTCGTGGTGGACGTATGTATCTCAAACTCCTCAGCCAAATGAAGAATTAGATTTTCCTTTTACTCGAATATGAAAGAAATCCCCTGTGATCCTATTAATTCTTCCTTGTATATAACCAATTTTTTGATAATATGTATCAGAAAGTTATATCATTGTTTAATTAATGCTGTCTGGAGCATAGTCTCTTATATATCTATGTATACATGGCTATTGTTATTTGATAACATGTTGCTGCTTTTGATTTTTCTTGATTGATTAGGCGGAAGGGGCCGAGGCAGAGGGGGGCTTGGTGGAAGGACTTTTGGAAGGGGAGGCGACCAAAATGGCAGCGAAACCAGCAGCCGCTTAAGAGCCAATGGTTTCCGTGGCATATGATGAAATAACACCCGCCCGAGTTAGAACCTGTGGCCTTTGATGAAATAACTTGTCTTCAAACGTTTCGATCGAGCAAGTTTTTGTAACAGAAGCAAATGCTTCCCGTTTCGTTTCTTATTTTTGTTTGGAAGGACATTTTCTTTGGGTGTCTTTTTTGTTTTGAAACTAATCCTTGTTTCCTTTTGGTTTCTTTTTTTTTCTTCCGTTTCAAGAGGAGCCTATCTGTACTTTGGAACATCTAACAAGGACCGTCATTGTGTGATTCTCGATTTGCCTTCTAGTATTCTCCTCTTTTAAAAACATTTATTTATATAAGTTATAATAAGACGAAAATCTTACTAATTTTGTTGTTAGATGTCAGGCTTCTCGGGTTTGGGTGTTTTCGGGTTGGGCATCCGAAAAATCGGACAGCATTTTTACTAACTCGATAGAAAATTTATGGGTAGTGTTACAGTGTGTTTGGCAACCAGGATTTGGGAAGATTTCATGGGAATTGGATTTCAAAATCCTATTTTTACTGTTTGGCAAGGTGATTTAAAAAAAAAGTCGGATTTGTTTAGAATTTTATGGGATTTCAATGAGTATATCTAAATCTCATCAAATTTGATAAGATTTGGTGGGATTTGGATTTTAAAAACATACAATTACTTTTTTATCCAAATAAAATTATGTTTATATGATTTCTAAGGGTAGTTTAGTAAAATTTTAAAATTTCAAATTCGAATCTTTTTTTCTCCAAACAAGAAATGAATTTTTAAATACTATTTTTAAATTTTAAACCAAACACCACATAGAATTTCAAATACTTGAATTTCTAAATCCAATTCCAAATCTATATTTTGAAAGAACCAAACATACTGTGAGGGTACTCAAAGTTATTGAAAGCATATAAAAACAGCAAAAATAATTAGATTCTTGTGTTTCTATGGGCAATGATCTTTGAGGTTTGTAAGTTGGGTACCGTGTAAAAGATTAGGAAAAGTTGTTTTTTTCGGTCTTGTATGTTTTTCTTTTATGCGATTTTGGTATTTTATGTTATAAAATTTCAATTTAAATTATATATTTTTCGATCTTCTGCGGTTTAAGTTTTTTCATTAGTATTGTTGATGTATAAGTGTTACATCATTTTCATGTCGAAAAAGATATTAGAGTTAACAAAAAAAAAAGATGGATGATTAAAATTAAAATTTAATAACATAGTATCAAACTCGTGAACAGAGAAGTATAAAAGGCCAAAGAAACAAATTTTCCAAAAACTAAAGAAACTAAAGACCCTGTCTACTTAATTACTAAGTTGGGTATCATGATATTTGAATTCTTATTCTCTCCAGTTTTTTTAAGTTGGTTGTGCTTTGAATTTTTAAAATATCGTATCTCACTTAATTTATAAAATATATATTTATGATTACTAATGTAAGTTGATAAAAAATTGCTCAACCTTTCACTAGGGATGTCAATGGGTCCGGGTTTTACCCAGACCCACAATGGACCCACCCCATTTGAGACGAGTTTGGACATACTAAATGGGTCATGGGGCGGGTCTCGGGTCTAATTTTTCAGACCCATCTGGGTATGGGGCGGGTCATGGGTCCTATAATACCCGCCCCATAACCTCCCCATATATGTGGATATAAATTGATATGTTCGCGAAGATGGTTGTGGGGTGAGGTGGAAGGTAAATAAATCACAGTTTTATTTTGTTATTGTACTTTCATTTTAATTTTGTTACTATACTTTCTCTCTTTAAATTACATTTTTTTACGGTTTTAAATTACAATTTTATTTTTTCAATTTATTTTCTCTATTTAATTTTGTAGGTCATTCTTCAAGTAATTTACCAACTTGTCATACCATCCTTGATGAAGAGGAAGATGATCATGAAGAATGTGTCTAAAATATTGATTACTCGCTGATTTTACATTGATATGTTTAAGTTCTGATGAGTGATTTTTGGGGATGACAAGACTTTTTTTGGAGAGCTAGTAACTTTTTTTTTAATGTAATTCATTACGTCGTGAAAATACTTTGTTTGTTATTATTAAGTGTTGGCGAAGACATGAATTAGTTATCTATTGTGTTTTATTTAGAGACTTATTTGTTTCATAATTCAGTCATGTGATAAGAAGATTACAGTTTTCATTTAAAAAAAATTCGGGTCTAACGGGTCTCGCAGGTCTACCCGACCCATTTCGTATTGGGGTGGGGTGGGTCCAAAGAATATTTAACCGGGGTGAGATGGGTAATGGGTCAAAGTTTTCTTCATGAGACGGGTCTTGGATTTAGCCATACCCGCCCTATTGACATCTCTACCTTTCACTAATGAATCAATTATTCACGAGTTTAAAATGGTAAAGAAAAGTCAATACAACTTAAATTGTTCAACATAGTAAACAATAGAGCAGATAAAAACTTTTATTATTCGTCCAAGAAAAATTGCATTGCACCATTTTTTTCTTAATATTTGATAAAAATCGCGATTAAAAATAGTAATCATAAACCGTACCACAAACATGGTTCGGTTATTTTTTCTGCCAAGAACTGCACCAAACAGTCATGTCTGAACTGCTTATCATAATATTTGATCTAGGATTATAATAATTTGTAAACAATATATTCAATTAACAAAATCGACATTCAATATATCTCAACTATCTTTAAAATTATTACTCCTACAAAGAGAACTCGATTTCTTCTTAATTATTTTTCATATTAGTATTTTATTAGAGTATTTATTTGTTATGCTACAAATATTTTGTTTGAAGTTTGAAAGTAAAAAAAAAGACAAAATAGTGTAAATGTCATTTTTATTGTGAATGTCTTGTTGTGCTCAATTATTAACTTAGTTTTGAATTTTGATTATTATTTTATCTAATTTTATCTTTGTATGATTTGAGCTATATTTTATATTTAAAAAACACTTATATTATTATTGTTTTCGAATAAATTTAAATATATATTATAATATTTGTCCATAAAAAACAACCGACCGTCTGAAATAGCTCAAAACTGTGAAACTAATTCTAGATATAAAATTGCGATTATTTTTTAGAAATACTAACATACCGCATATGACAATTCAATTTAAATTTTTTTTAAAAAAAAACAGCAAACCGCATCGTGATCATCCATGTATAAAACAAGTTAATAATTTGTAATTTTATACCTATAGTATATCTCAATCTAATTTTTTTTGAAGTTTTTTGTTATCAATTGAATTTTTTTTTAAAAATTGGATGTATTTATTAATTTATAATCTATTATGTACATACTGAAAACTAAATTATCGATTCTACAATAATTTTTATAAAAATATTTTTTTTAAAATTTTTTATTATACTAAATTAATATTATTTTTTAATCACATTTTATTAAAATATATCTGAGAATATAATATTGTATGTCTATATCAATAACTAAATTTTTATTTTTTGGATAAATAATTATTTTTCGCTATCCTAATAAAATTTTCTACTCCGTCGCATTGTTATTTAAAGAAAATTCTTATGGTTTGATTTGAATAACCATTTGAGCTCCACCCAAATCACGGTTCAGTTCGAATCACAGATTTAAATCGAGTTATTATTTAAAAACCAAACCTTGTTGATCCTTATTTGGATGAAATTCGGATAGAATAATTTTAATATGACAAAAATTTGTGTGAGACGGTCTCACAAGTCGTATTTTATGAGACATATATCTTATTTGAGTAATCCATGAAAAAATATTACTTTTTATGCTAAGAGTATTACTTTTTATTATGAATATCGATAAAGTTGATCTGTCTCACAGATAAAGATTAGTAAGAAATAAACCTACTCTTTTAACATATAAAAAAATGGATATTTTTCCCACATTTAATTAGTTATTAATTAATATTAATCTTTACGCCTCACGTTATTTTTGAAGAAGGGGACCCACGTTTCTCATCGGATTGCTGGGATGAGGTGTCCAAATCCCATTCGATAACTGGGTCCCACAGCTTGTCGGTTTGTTCGCTGGTGTAACGCCTTTTTTGTCCCACTACAGGGCGAGACACACTTCTTGTTGGCTAGCATGTGTTCTACTTCCATTCGTATTTATCTTTTAAATTTTTAACCTTTTTTTTATGTGATTCCTACACTCACTTTTAAAATTTTACTATTTATTTGTTATAATTCACATGCCAAATACTATAAAAATAATCCAAATTTAAATTCATGAGAGTAATAACTTGTTCATATTACTATAACGATCGAAATGTGATTGATGATTCTGGTCGATTGAGTTAGTTACACAGATAATCTATGAGACAGAGATGTATATTTTTTCTATGAAGATTTTTGACCTAATGGATGAGCCCGGGTGACTTGACCGGTACTGTGAGTATTTTTGACCTGTAAGATGAGCTTGAGTGACATGACATGCTATTTACTGTGAATACTCTTGATCGAATAGGATGAGCTCGGGTCAGATGATCTGCACAAACTCAAACAAGAAAATGTCAGTGGAGCGTCAGAAGGGTTTTCGGCATGACCACTCCGACGCTCAAGTCAATACACGACTCATTAAGTAGAGAGAGAATTTATTGAATGCAGTAGAATGCAATACTCATGTCACAAATGAATGAGCAAACATGTATATTTATATGGAAGAAGATGACCTCGATTGCAGCGCCTGGACACTGTTCTTGTTTAGATATTTAGTCATGCCATGTCTTTTGATAATACGTATTGCGACCCATGTTGTCCCTGATTTTTTCATGAGTATTGATTTGTCATGTTAGTGATTACGAGGTATGATGACCCATACTTATGGGCTCCACTCCCATTTCTTCATGGTCGCTCTGAGTAGGAAGAAACTGCCTGGACAGTTCCTGTTGGTGATTGGATAAGGTGAGCTCGAGTTGGATGACCTGTAAACATGAGGTGCACAGACTCTTCGATTACCCGTGGACAGGGTCCACGATCACTTAACTTAATCTTCTCGGGTGCCCCTCTTTGCATGGCCAGAGAAGACTCCAAAGCACTTGTGTGCTGTCATTGAGCCACCAAACTTAAATTCATACTCTCTAAATAAAATAAGTGTAATGGTGAGTAGGGTCGAATCTACAGAAAACGACAGATATATTTCTTTCGATAAAATACAATTAAAAATGGGGGATTTTTTTGATTAGAAATAAATAAAATAATAAAACTAATTTAACATGGAAGAAAAATAACTAATCAAGAGAAATAACTAATGAAATGTAAAATTTAATATTACTAAGCTCTGATTGAAAGAGGTTCTACTATTCAATTATATCATTGGTCATTGGTTAACAAATTATTTATTCATGCAGTTCCAAATAATTAACCTTAGATTTATAGGGATAACCGCTAAAATTCTTGTATTCTCCTAATTTAATTGACCGAACTCAGCATCCATTCAAAATTTATTATTAGTCAACTAAGTACGATAGCGTTCCATATTAATTAAAGATAGCATTTTCGTTTTGTGAAAATAATTAATCCTAAAATCTAACAATCGAGATAGATGCAACTGATAGATCCAGTTTCGTTGATTTATTTATATTCAATATGCTATGATAGCACAACGCACCTAATATGTCGCTACTCATGTACCAATCGTTCATGACAATTACGGATAACTGAATTCATGGATAACAATAGAAAATTATATACCGAATTAAATTGTCAGATTAATCAACATATAACTTTCATATAAATAAATCATAAACCAACAAATACTTGAACAAAACAAAAATATTAAATTATAGCGCAAAAGTCTCACAGTGTTAAAATAAATTGTAAAAATATCATTTGAATCAAAAATTAAACTTAGCTTAGAGTTCTTGAGAAGAAATAAAAAATTATTGCGCCTTTTTGGTTTTCACGTTTAGATGGAGGAATTCTTTTTTCAATTGTGAGCCTCCCTCTTGCTTCTTCACGTGTAGTTTGTTGAATGGGTTCAAGGAGAAAAACTCATCAACTAATGAAAACATAATGTAAAAAAAATACCAAAGAGAAATATAGAGTTTTTAGGGAATATAACTCTATCTTATATTTATTTATCTCAAGAACAAAATCTCTCTCCAAATATTTTTCATAAGTCAAACACTATAATTCGGAGTCTAAAATCTGGCATTATCTTCACAAATTTCGAATTTTACTGCTTGAAATTCTCGTCAGATTCAGTTGTCACAGGCAGCTGAAGAATAGTCACATGACGTGACCACACCTTGTGGAAAATCCACTTCTGAATTTTTTCTAGTTCTAGTCCTCTACAAAGTTCATATTGACAACTCTAAATATGATATAAAATCACATTTTTTAGCTCATATTTATCTAAAGAGCAGAAAAATTCATCATACAACAAAATAATATAAAAGTGTATCAATTAAGTACGTCGGAAGTAACAACAATGAGAATATGACAACAAAAAATACAAATTATTACGAGCCTATCAGTGCTGCAAGTGCCTGGGATGCCAAGGGCTTCCCTGACCGGCCATACACCTTTTTCACCCGGGCAGTATCATTCAATCTTGTCTTGCCCGACCAAGAATATGAGACTTGGCTTGTATGAGTCCATAGTGGTCTGATATGCTTCTCGAGTTGCTGAATGGCCGGTGTTGTTTAAATATGTTGCTATTTTTTTACCCGGACTGACTTCCACCTGGTCTCTTCTTGTCTTTTCGGGACCAACTCTGGACTGGTCTTGCTTTGGTCTTCCCTTCCTGCCCGAGTCCAAGGATGACTCGGGTCCCTTTCCATAACATCACCACTCCTCCTTAAATAGTCGGGTTAGAGTCATACTCGCTGTTCCGATTAGTCATGCTTGGACTCTGCTGAGAAGATAATTAATTCTTTCTTTCAAATCGGCTCCTACGAATGAAAATGAGCAATTTGAAGAGAATGACCTTCTCCCTGCGGACATGGAAAACTTCTCCGGTGTAGACAAGGCCATTGACTTTTTCCTTGACGATGAGTCGACTCTTGGCCTTGGAACATCCAATGTACTTGTTCAGCTGGTGATGAAAATATTCATTTTCTAGTCATATCTTTCTTTTCTTGAAAATTTTGCCAATTAGTCGGGATAACTGTAGGGTCTTGATCACTTATCGAGGACTACGTAGTCCAACACTTTGTAAAATTTTCTAAGTGTTGAAAAGTAACAGGGGTCTCATGCTTCATGGGATTGAATAAGGTGTCGGTGCCTCATACCTCTCAAGCTTAGATAAAGTGTAGGGACCTTATCTCTCTTAGGCTTAGATAAGGTGTCGGGCCTGATCATGTCTCCTGAACTTGAATAAGGTGTCGGTGCCTCATGTCTTCCTGGCTTAGATAAATGATTTTTGCTTATCATACCGAGACGTCATGCCTCCTGAAATATATTGATTGTTTTCCCGGGCTACGTGGGAAATATCTCCACCTCTTCCTCCTCATGTGTGTGATTTTGGTAAGAAGGTAACTTGTCTGTCGTTGCATCTTGACCAGCTGCCACTATCAACTGGGCCAGTTCTTCTGGAGCAATAGTGATGGTTGGTTGAGGGTCACAAGGGAACGAATTATCCCGGGGGACCCCTTAATCTATGGTCTCTCTTCTAGAGGGATCCCTCTGAGTTGAGTTTCGAGTGAAAGTCATATCTACGTCTATAGATCCGATTCCCCACAGACGATGCCAATAATAATGCCCGTGTTCATTCGATGAGTTGGGTAAGAAATCTACCGAGAAAAGATGTGTACTTTCCTTGTGAAGACTTTACCTGGTGGGATGACCCTAAGTGGCCTGGCCTATGCTATGTGTACTCTCGACCAAGTAGGATGATCTCTGGTGGTCTGGCCTGCCATTTACTGTGAGTACTCTCGACTGAACAAGATGAGCTTGAGTCAGATGATTTTCACACACTCAAAAAAGAAAATTTCATTGGGGCACCGGAAGGTTTTCCACCGTAGCCACTCCGATGGTGAAGTCAGTACAGAGCTCACTGAGTAAAGATATGATTTATTTAATATAGTAGAATGAGGTATCTCATGTCCTAAATGAATGAGCAAACCTAGGTATTTATATGTGAGAAGATGAACTCAATTGCAGCACATGAACGTTGTTTCTGATTAGACATCTATCCATGCCCTCCCTTCTGGCATTAGACACGGTGACCCATATTGTCTCTGGTCTTGTCATTAACACTGATTTGTCATGTTAATGATTATGAGATATGTTGACCCATACTCATGGGCCCTGCTCCCATTTTTACATGGTCGGTCTGAGTAGGGAAGAAACGACTTGGACGGAAGTTGTGCCCGAGTCGAATGACCAAAAAATGTGGAAAGGAACACACATGTCAATTACATTTAACTTAATCTTCTTAGGTGCCCTGGCTTGCTTGGTCAGGGAAGACTCCAAAGTGCTGCAAGTGTCGGGATGCCAAGAGCTTCCGTGCTTGGCCAGACACCTTTCCACATGGGCAATATTAATTAACCTTGTCTTGCTTGATCAAGAATATGAGTTGGGGCATGTATGAGTCTATAGTGGTCTGATATGCTTCCGGGTTGCTGCATGCCCGAACTTGTTTAAACATGTTACTTTTTCTTTATCTGGGATGGTTTCCACTCAGTCTCTTCCTGGCTTCTTAGGACTAACTCTGGACCGATCCTGATTTGGTCATGTCCTCCCTTCTTACTCGAGTCCAAGGATGACCAGATCCTTTCCAGAGCATCATCGGTGATGTTTCTGTTCGACGTTCACAAACATCAAAGTTCATGCTAAATACCAAAGAGTAATGATGATTCACATTGTTATAACAATCGAAATGTGATGTTTATGTTTACATACTTTAAAGTTCATGAATAATAATGATTCATACAATTATAACAATCGAAATGTTATGTTTCTATTTGTCAACTTTAAAGTCTCGTGCACACGCACACATATAGAGCGTTTTACGGTTCAATTTTTAAAATATTATATGTGCTGTGAATAAAGTCATATTTTGTATAATAATGATATAATAATAATAAAAAGAGAAAAATGAAATATGGTGTAAGTTGAGACGGAAGTACAAGGCAAGAACCAAAGCTGATTGTTCCTTGTTGGGACAATGTCACAATACCAGCAGCTCGAGTGTGTATCATGGGGCCTACTCAAAAGGAGAAATTAATTGTCTGCTGAGGCGCATTAAGCCGACAATCGGGGTCCACCCCATCTTGTCTGCCTTCTCCCACCGGTTTTCTTTTTCTTTACCCAAAATCCAAAGAAAGCGAGAACACTCACAACCCCACCTCAACACATTTCGTTTTACTTCAGAGGATTCTTGATATTTTTTTTTTTTGCGTAACAATCGAATCTTTCTGTGAAGAATAAGATTCCGACGGAGGAGAAAACGGCGGCGGCGGAGTAGTTTCAGGTGGCTCAGTTAAGGTTTCGGCTTTGTCCAGTGGAACATCGTGATGTCATCGGAAGCATCCTCTTCGTACATGGATGAATCTGAGCTGGAGTTGGGCCTAGGTCTCAGTCGTGCAGGCTCCGGCTGCAGCGGTGGAAATTTCATGACCAAGTCTTCAGCAGCGTCGCCGGCCGCGGTGGCGGGAGGTCAATGGGATCATCAGTATGCAAGAATCTTGACTGCTAAAGATTTCTCATCTGTAGCTTCATCATCATCTTCTTGTTCTTCTGTCACCAAAAGAACAGCTGAACCTTCTTCACCTCCAGGCCGCTCTGGAGTCAGGTATCATATTTTCTTGAATTGAAGCTATTTTTTTTTCCCGTTCTGTCAATCAAAGTTTACGTTATGCGAAATCTTAGATATTTCGATGTTAATATTTTGGCTCTGCAAGATCAGATTTTTTTTTTATCTGAATGGTGTACTTTGCATAAGAGATGGTGTCGATTGTTTTATATATGTTGTGATTTTGATTTTTATGATGTTTCTCTAAGAATTATTTATGACTTGATTTTTGCATAATCCAGTACATAAGATCATATTCATGATTCTATCTTTAGAGAGTGCAATGAAAAATATTCAAAATTTTATATGTAATTTTTCTGAAAATTCAAGTTAGCCAACCCAAATATATTAGATAGCCTCCTTGACTTTCATCATTCCCTTTTGGAACTTCCTGGATCCGGCCCTGATAGAAAGCAATATACTTCTCTCAACATGTCATGTTCGGCATAATGGATTGTGAAGTGGATTGGCATCGGAACTGGCCATTATGTTTCTTGGCGTAACCTTGCCAATAGACCTTATTTGTTGGTGATGCTGTTACACGTCTTGTTATTTTATTTCTGTCAAAGGAATTTTTTCTTAGATAGTTGGTAAATTAGTATAATATCGCTATTTTTGGATTTAATAGGAAACACCTATATTGTATGAGTGCAACTGATTCAAAGATGTCTCAAATGTTTTCTTTGATGGGATTATTCTTTTAATGTGAGTTTTACTTGCAGCAGTCATGTTGTGGGATGGCCTCCGATAAGAACTCACAGAGTGAACAGTTTGGTAAATCATACAAAATCGCCAGCAACCGAAGAATTTAATCTGGCTGTTGATAAATGTAAAAGCAAGAAAAATGTTGTTGATAATGCTGACTTTGGAAGCACCAGGAGCTGCTATTTTGTGAAGCAAATTCGACCCTTAAAAGCATCATTTTTGGTGAAGGTGTACATGGATGGGTTCCCTATTGGAAGAAAAGTAGACACGAGTGCCCATGACTGCTACGAGACTTTAGCTCAGACAATCGACAATATGTTTAGTTTCAATGAAGGAGTTGACTCAAGACGTAATTAATTTACCATCCTTTCACTTGTTCTGATGAAGTATCAATATTTTTTAAAATATTTTTCTTCAACAACTCGAGACTTGCGAGTTATTGTGTTTGTTTGATCCAATGTTGACTCCTAGGTTCCAATTATCATTTCTACCCCAAAACTGTACTTGTGTATAAATAAATTCCAAACGAGGAGCAACACAGCTTAGAAAATTGGTAAACTGAAACAAGAAAGATATGCATATTCTAGTACTTGGTCCGCCATAAATGTTTACTAGTGATGTTCTGATATGGCTAATGATTTGAGGGGTAACGACTTAGCTTACTGAAGCTGGAAATTGAATAGATTCTTAATAAATCTGTATTCTGAAAGCAATTTTCAGTATGACTGTATAAAAATCCCAGCTTTGTTGGAAATTTTAGTTTCAAGTATTTCCTTTATCGAGTTTCAACACTCATATGGTATGGTATCTCTCTTTTTTGTTGAATTATCAACTGATGGTTTTACCGTTATTAGGATCAAAAGTGGAGGAGCAAGCAAGAGGACCTGCAAGATTGTTGGGTGGTTTGTCCGACTTTGTGCTCACATATGAAGATAAAGAAGGTGATTGGATGCTTGTTGGTGATGTCCCTTGGGAGTAAGGCCTCTTATGGATGCTTGTTGGTGATGTCCCTTGGGAGTAAGGCCTCTTAATACTACATGTTCTCTAGTTAGTAGTTTACAACTCTTGTTGTATAACAATTTGAACAACGATCTTCACCCACTGTTATAGTATAGATAATGAAGCAATAAAGTAGACCTGTCACTGCAACAATTGCCCCAATGATCGTGTGTGTCGGCATATGTAACATGATATATGGGCAGTTGTGAGTTAACGCGGATTATAACTTTTGGATACTACTAATGCTCTGTCATACAATTGGTGTAAGTTGGCGCAGTTATTAAAAAGTGGGAAAAACATTTGCCCCTCCGATTCGTCGTGGCTAAATATATAGTAGTAAAATATTTGAAATGTGTCGTTGTCTGGCTTAAACGTATTTAAGTTATATCATTATCACTAGATGTAACTTTTTGTACAAAACCACAGGTGCTATGTAATCAACATCATGTTTACATCTGATGGTCTTATGGTTTTTTATCTTTTGTATCAGGATGTTTATAAGCTCTGTGAAAAGACTTAGAATTACGAGGACAGCCGATGCTAATGGACTTTGTACGGACTAGGTTTTCTCTGTGGATTTTTCCATGCCCGCTTGATGTTTCCTTGTGTTTACATGTCCTTTAATTCTCTTTTCTGGTGACAGCTCCAACGTCCCATGAAAAGAACAGGAGACAGTTATCAACACGAGTATAAGATGATGGAGAAACTCTATATCCTCAAAGAAGATCTTGGTGCGCTTTTCTTTCTTGGTTTTGATAACTTTTAGGCCTTACTAATACTTATTTGCAAAAAAACAGAAGTGATTTGATCTTTTTGTGTAGGTATATATATACTTGGGGTTGTCTTTTATTACGTTGTAAGTACGAAAGCATATTGTGATTGAGTTTAGATCTTTATAAACTCACAAGCTACTAAATTCCATCTCTGTGAATGGAAAAAAATGTGAAATCAACTTTTATACTGGCTGTGTTTTTCATTTTATTTCATGTTTTCAAGGCAATATTTACCTGATGGTTGAATCTTTAATCAATGGTATAACAAGATAAACTACAGTATTATTTGCAAGATGAATGAATCCTCCCTATATCCCTCCAAGTCCAGAAACAAAATATCAGAACCTCTGATCTTAGTAAAAGCTAATCGAACAACCACGGCCGAAAAGCAACTTCTAATTATTTCTCAAAGAACGCCATTTACAGGTGAGACACTGAATATTGGCTTGTCCTGGTCATCAGCAGCATTTCCTCCTGTGCAGCTGCTACCTTTCCTCCGAGGCTTCGCTTCTTCAAGAATAGTTAAAACGTCTCTCATCGAGGGTCTATCCTTTGGTAGTTTAGCTGTACAAAGTATAGCAATTCTTAGAACTAAAAGCATCTCTTCTTGAACGTGTTTGGTATTTCCTACACTGGAGTCTAAAGCTTCTTCTAGTGGCTTGTTTTCACGCATCTTTTTACGTATCCATTCGACAATATCTACAGATTCTCCAAATTCAGGCTCCAACGGTCTCCTTCCGGTGAGAAGCTCCATCAGTACTACACCGTAGCTGTAAATATCGCTCTTCTCGTCAACTTTCAACGTGTATCCGTACTCTGTCAAGAAAACATTGGAAAAAAATCTTGAAATTTGATTGAAAATTGATGTTATTTAGCATAACAACAGAAGGAAACACATTCTGTAACTGACCAGGGGCTATATACCCATAAGATCCTGCAACCATTGAAACTGTCTCATTCTTTTTAACCATCATTTTAGCCAACCCAAAATCAGCAATTCTTGCCTCAAGATTGGCATCAAGCAATATGTTGTTCGACTTCACGTCTCGGTGTATAACAGGTGGATGACAATCATGGTGGAGATAAGTGATCCCTTGTGCTACTCCAAGGGCTATATTATATCTTGAAACCCAATCCACCAGTATTCTTTCTGATTGTTTTCCATGTAAAGCATCTCCAAGGCTACCGTTTTGCATAAACTCGAAAACGATCATTGCATCAGAATTATTGTGTAGAAATCCCAACAGCCTTACAATATTTCTATGCCTTAATCTTCCTAAAAGATTTACCTCTCCTAGAAGATCACCACTACCTTTTAATTCAATATCTGTTACCCCCCTCCACAGCTTCTTGACAGCAAAAGAGGTGTTTAATCTCTGTATCTCAGCTTTATAAACTGTACCCGTTGCTCCCAATCCGATCACATTTGATTCCTTGATGCAAGCTAGAATGTCATTGCTGTTGAAACCAATTTTTTGAAATGCCATTAGTCTCCAAGGCCATTTCCCATTGCTGGTTTCGAATCTTTCTTCAAAGCAGTTCCCATCCTGCCATTTTCGGTACACATACAGAGATGCAAAACCTGCCAGGAAAACAGCTAAAATAAGTGAAATTCCTATTAGCCATCCTCCAAGAACGTGTTTGTTATGCAGGGTTCGTTTTTCCGATGAATCTGCTGCATTTTGTGGGCAAGGTGGAAGCACGCCACCACAAAGACCTGAATTTCCTTCAAGGTCATCAGGATTGATTGTTCTTAACATCCCATTCGCAGGAACAGGCCCCTCCAGCTTGTTGTAAGAAACATTAAGCATTTCCAAGGCTGGAGAATTCCCGAAATTTTCAGGTATCCCTCCAGTCAGAGAGTTGTTTGACAGATCCAGGACGGCCAATGAAGGCATGCTTGCAATTGGCTTTGGAATCGGTCCAGTTAACTGATTGTTCCGAAGGTTCAGAGATACCAGTTTTTCGCATGAAGCAATGCCAGCTGGAATGCTTCCAGTGAAGTGGTTTGAGGAGAGATCGAGCACAGAAAGCGAACAGTCTTGGAACTGATCTGGGATTTCTCCTACCAAATCATTACCCGAGGCCATGAATGTTTGGAGATTAGGAATGGAGAGAATCAAAGAAGTTAAAGAAGATTGAAGGTAGTTTCTTGACAAATCAATGAACAAAAGTGAAGTTGACGTTGAGAGGTCATGTGGGATTTGGCCTGTGAGATTGTTATTTGCAAGCTCAAGCCTCTGAAGTTTGCCAAGCTTGCCAAAACCAAAGGGTATTGTGCCCGAAAGATGATTATTTTGCATCCTGACACGAACTAAAGATTCACATTTTGATAAACCAGGGGGAATTGAATCAGAAAAGGCATTGTTAAATAAAATCAGCTTAGTTAGATTGCCTTTACTGCACAAATTCGAAGGAATAGGACCCGAAAAGGCATTTGATGAAACGTCCAGCCATTGAAGTGCGGAATGTTGGCCTAGACCACTTGGCAAGGGGCCTGATAGAGAGTTGTTCCAGAGCTCGAGAACCTCTAATTGAGTCAATCCTGCAATGGCAGCAGGAACCGAACCTGACAACCGGTTCAACATCAGATTCAAAAGCTGCAAGTTCCCAAGATCAGCTATTTGGGCTGGAATTTCACCAGATAGCATGTTGTCTGAAAGATCCAAAACCTGCAATGAAGTCATGTTCCCAATCTCTGGTGGAATCTCGCCTTCAAACTCGTTTTTGTACAGAAAAACAGTATTCAACCGCTTCAATTTTCCCAGTTCTGCTGGTATTGACCCTCCAAGATTGCCTATTGCCAGATCAAGATACACCAGATTACTAAGATTCCCAAATTCCACAGGAATCCCACCTTCAAACTCATTATATCCAAGAACAACGGTCTCCAGAGCCGCCAATTCGCCAATCTCCGCCGGTATCCTCCCTGTCAAATTATTCCCCGAAAGCCCCAGAAACTTTAATCTCCTCAAATTCTTGTAATTTTTTGGAATCGAGCCTTCAAAGAAATTCCCTCTCAAGTCGAGACTCTCAAGAAAAGTTGCATTTCCAAGATCTTCAGGCAAATAACCAGAAAAGTTATTTCCAGAAGCATTGAGGGCCACCAATCTATGAGCCATTCCAAGACCAACGGGGAACTGGTTAATAAAAAGATTCTGACTCAGATCGATCCACTGAAGTTCAGTGAGATCAGACAAAGATCTCGGCAATGGCGACTGGAACCCATTGCAGCATAAGTTAAGAGAATTCAAACTCTTCAATCCCTGGATTTCATCACGAATCTTCCCGCTAAGATTCATACGAGAAAGATCAAGATTTTCAACAAAACCATCGGAGTTGCATTTCACTCCAGTCCAGCTGCAGTGAACTGAACTACCGGACGATGCATTTTCTTGCAATCTCCAGTTTTTAAGCTCATCCATTGGATCAACAAGACTTGCTTTAAGCAGCAGCAGTATCGAAGATTCATGATTGGATTCAATCGCCTCCGCCACCTTAGTGTGACAAAGAACGTAAAAACAGGTGCCAAAATGCAGCCAAAAGAAGAAAAACCTGTTTTTCAACTTCATTTTGCTTTAAATTTTTCTGGGAATTGGATTCTTTTCTTAATTTTCCACCATCTTTCCAACGTCAAGAATCATCAAGATTGATGATGGGCCTAGTGGGGGTGGTGTCAGAAATCGAAACTGAGTAATGATATATGGAAAACAGATGGGGAAGAACATTGAATGATTGATGATTATTGAAAGATTAATGATTTAAAATTGAATTAACCATGTGAAGATTAATTTTTTTTACAAATAATCAATAACAAAAACAATAATTCGTGAGATCTCGGGTTCCGTAAAAGCTGTGGATACAAATAAAATTGACTCGGAAATTTGGCTTTTCTTGAAATGTAATCCGACAGGAAACATGGCGATAATTTGTGATCAGGAGTCAAAATTAGTTGGTATACAAAGTTCATTAAACGGGAAATTGGACTTAACTCCCGAACCGTCGTTTTTTTTTGTGTTCAGTTCCTGGGTACTTTTTTAGTACCACATTTTCACATGAAGTGTACCACATTTTCACATGAAGTGTACCACAATTTGTATGACATAGTACCACAATTTTGTGGGTAGGGAGTGAACCCAAATAAATGTTTTGGTTGGGGATTTTTCACCAACTTCCCCTTGATTAAAAAACAAGATTATTTTTTATTCAGAAATATTCAAAACTTTTAACTAGAAAGAATGGAATTCAAATTGTGGACACCGCAAAGATCTTTCGGTTCTATGACCTGTGTGATCTCGAGTTCAAATGCCATTCGAGAGGATAATTTAAGATATTTTACACTTTAGATAGATTATCCTTTACTCCATTCTGTATAAAAAAATACCGTGAAATGCAAATCAACAAGTAATGTGGCTAATAATTAATTTTTTCAAGGGATTATAATTAAAAACCTATAATTTGATGCAACCAAGAACTTTTATGAGCTTATATTATACATAAGACTTTTTTTAGACGATCTTATTGGTTAATTTTGTAAGTTAAATATTATATTTGGGTAAAGAGTATTACTTTTGACATTATTTTTATACTAAAAATATTACTTTTTATTGTAAATATTGATAGAGTTAACTTGTTTTACGAATAAGTATCTGTGAGACCGTCTTACAAGTATCTATTTATTATATATCTTATATGTTGTTTTACGAGGACATAAAGTATAAACTTGACATTAAAACTCGATCTTATGTGTCAATTTTGTGACGCTGGTATTTTATTCGAGTCATCTATGAAAAAATATTATTTTTTATTGTAAATATGGACACGACACATCTCACGAGTACATATCTATGAGATCATCTCACAAGAGATGAGAGATCAACATGCTCATATTTACGATAATAAGTAATAATTTTGGTATAAAAAATAATATTTTTTCATAAATAAATCTATCTCATAAAATTAACTTAGGAGTTCGTTTCACAAATTTTTTCCTCTTTTCATTTTGTTGTTGTTCCTATTATAAGTTTGCATATTCATTTCTGAACGATGTAACAGAAAAAGTAATGATTTAATTATTAGTTTTAACAAAAAATTAGTTGGTGTTCTATTTTCAGGAAAAAAATAATAATTTGCGCCTTGTTTGTCAAATGATTCTTTATGTGGTAAACTGTACCATACTCATTTAGTTGTCATTGAATTCAACTTCCAAGAGTGACAATGATAATATGGAGGCTTCTTCGTTGCCAGCCCCACCCAATGGACAATTAAATAATTTAATTTTAGGAACAAAATTGAAAAAAAAAAACACACAAATTATCTATATATATCGACTTCAGAAAAACAATATCCATATATAATTAAAATATTAAATTTGATTTATATTAATGTTTTCATAATAACTTCGATGATCGAATCGGTTTACTTCAAAATAGTGGTTTATTCGATCGGATCAAAACACTGTTATATTATATTTACTATAAAGTAGATAATAAATAACACTTCCCCGTATTTACCGAAACAGCAGCAGGACATGATATCATGTACATTGGAACTTGGTTAGGTAATATTTCACAAAAAAATTATTTATTTCAATAATTTCACATGCAAAATAAAATAATTATTTGGGTGATATTTCACATGCATGCATGTTTAAATAATCATAACACATAAACAAATCACAATGCCATGTGAAAATAATAGTTCCCATACATCACCATTATTAGAGAGAGACATATAAATATATATATTTTTTCCTTACTTCATGATTGAGTTTAGTATTCTTTTGCGTTATACGAATCATCCAATCTATAATTAAAATGAAAAATAATATTTTTTTATAAATCGGATCAAATTAAAAATCCGTCTCACAAAATTGACATGTAGATCGTCGCACATAAATTTTTGTTATTGAAATTATATTATCTTCTTTCATTTTTTTCCTTCAAATTTTAATGTACTAAGATTTTAAGATTATTCGATAACTCGTTCCGTCATCGTCGTATTTTATATTTAAATTTTATGTTGTTATAATCGTATTATTTGTCTACAAATTCAAGTTGCATGTACCATTGAGATCAAAAATCAAAATTTAAGTGATCTTATTTTATTTATTTATTTATTTATTTATTTATTAAATTAATTTTAGTTGTTGAGATGGCTTCACATGGAATTGTGCAATTATGAGGGAAAAAGATTCATAATACGATCAAATGTGATGGCGATTGAACACGTGGCACGTGCAACAAACGTGGGCTCACTGATTTATGGGCCAAGAGAATCAACATTTTAATTTTATGGGCTTAAAGTTGGGCCCTTGAAGTCACGACTACTCTTTATTATTCAATGATTTGACAACACGTTTGAGTTTTTTTTTTAAAAAAAATAAACAAGACGTATAATATAAAATTAAATTCTGAATAATCACATAAAAATTTAAAGTTGGTGGGGGATGTGTGTGACTCTTCGTAACAGACTTAGACATGAAAACAATTTCTCGAGCCAAAAAGCGTGAACATCTTGATTCATTGATCTAAATACAAAAACAAAATGACAAAATGAGAAATCCAAAACTAGGATTTTACAATTTTATGCAGTTAAACTTAAAAACGTTTTGGTGATTTAACAAAGCAAGAGCTTAACCAAACTGAATTCAAGAAGAAAACTGATTATTCATGTGTATGTGTTTCATAAACTAAACTGTTAATCAGAGTCCTATCAACAGTCTAAGCAAAACTGTTAGTTTATTATTTGAAAGAAAAAAGTCACTGATGATAATAGGCAAACTGATACAAAAAGTCGTCTAAAAGAAGCCAAGATGATCAAATGACATCTGATGGAGCCTTTTGCTCCAGTAGATCAGTTAGTCTAAATCAAACATTCTTGCGAAATCTTTGTAACCGAGAGTAAGAACTCTTACTGCTAATTTGTTTAAGTTTGTGATATACTAAGAGTTTCAGTTAGGCAGTGTTATAAGTCCTGCTTAAGTGGGTAATTTCAAAGTTTTGTAGTTATCAAAGTTTTTTAGTGAAATTTCTTTCGTATACTAAGAGTTTCAGTTAGGCAGTGTTATAAGTCCTGCTTAAGTGGGTAATTTCAAAGTTTTGTAATTATCAAAGTTTTTTAGTGAAATTTCTTTCGTAAGAAAGAAGGGGTTACAAATATAGGGAAGCTCCAAAAGATAAACGTGATGAAAGCCTGTGAGTGAAGAGCTTTTCGGAGATACTTGAATTCAACATTTCGCATTTCTTCCAGCTTCACTCTGTATCTATCCTCCCAAGCTTGCAGTTTAAGAATCCTCATGTTCCTGAGGCATTCAGAGGTCCTCATCATCCTATATCATCCTTTGCAGCCATTAATCTATCTTGGTAATCTTCCTGAATCCTCGTTAGTGGGACAGTTGCGACAATCGATATAATGGTGGCTATGAGAGTCGCAACAGATGCAATGCCCACATTTTTAAACAGAATTGCCAGGGCAAGAATAATTTGGAAAGGAAACATCCATAAATAATGCAGATACCAAGAATAGTCTCCTACTCTTTGAACATCAACAGCCATGTAGTTAACAACCTCGCCACTGGTGTGATTTTGCCTAGCTGAGCTTGAAAGTCTGAGTCCTTTTCGATACACCATTGCCGTTAGAGCCGATCTTACGTGCACACCCAAAATATCAACCCCAAGATACCATTGCCGGGTTGTTAGGGTCTCTATCAACTTGGAGCCAAAAAAAATTCCAGCAAGAATATAGCTTTCATGGCGGAAAGTTTCCTTTCCTCCTAGGTAGTCGACAAAGTAGCTTATCATGTATGGACCTACATACGAGACCAAAGTGTTCACAGCAGCAAATATTGCATTACATGCTGCCTCTTTCCAAAAGGACTTGAGAATGGCCCAGGCTAAAGAAGGCTGATTCAGAGGATTCTCATCCTTCAACTTAGAGATGTAAATGAACCAAACCGTTTGCGAGCTATTCGAAGCTCGGCTCGATAAAAAGCTCGTTTGAATTTGTTTGTTAATCATATCAAACCAATCCCAAGCTCGATTTTGAACTCGAAAATTTAATCAAACCAAGCTCAAGCCTAAGGATATTCGGCTCGTGAGCTCGCAAACATGATCGATAATAGGCTCGTGAGCTCGAGCTCGGCTCATTTAGGTGGCTCGTAAGCTCAAGTTCGAGCTCGAGTCGTTTTAGTGGCTCGTATGCTTGAGCTTGACTCATTTGTTGAGTTAAAAAATAAAAATATTAGTATTAATGTCAATGGAAGGAATGAATACAAGACATGTTTGAAAAAATGATGAATTCACACCATTTAGTCACAATTACATTTTTAATCTTATGTGCATATCATTATACTAAAATGTTCTTTAAATTTTCCTATTAAGGCATCGCCTAGTAGAGGAGCAGAGTGAAGGAGAAAAATTAAATCTTCATACTACGGCATCGCCTAGTAGAGGAGCAGAGTGGAGGAGAAAAATTTTATTTTCCTGTTAAGGCATCACCTAGCAGAGGAGTTAGAGAGTAGGGGTATTGAATTTTTATCTTCATACTAAGGCATCGCCTAGTAGAGGAGCAGAGCCGAAGAAGATAATTTTTTTTTATTTTCTTACTAAGGTACCGCCTGGTAGAGGAGCAGAGTGAAGGAGAAAAATTAGATCTTCCTACTACGGTATCGCCTAGTAGAGGAGCAGAGTGGAGGAGAAAAATTTTATTTTCTACTAAGGCATCGTCTAGCAGAGGAGTTAGACGGTGGGGGTATTGAATTTTTATCTTCCTAATAAGGCAACGCCTAGTAAAAGAGCAAAGGCGAAAAAGAAAAAAAATTTTTATTTTCCTACTAAGGTACCGCCTGGTAGAGGAGCAGAGTTAAGGAGAAAAATTATATCTTCCTACTACGGCATCGCCTAGTAGAGGAGCAGAATGGAGGAGAAAAATTTTATTTTCCTGCTAAGGCATTGCCTAGCAGAGGAGTTAGAGGGTGTGGGTATTGAATTTTTATCTTCTTACTAAGGCATCGCCTAGTAGAGGAGTAGAGGCGAAGAAGAGAAATTTTTTTTTATCTTCTTACTACGGTATCGCCTAGTAGAGGAGCAGAGTGGAGAAGAAAAATTTTATTTTCCTGCTAAGGCATTGCCTAGCAGAGGAGTTAGAGGGTGGGGGTATTGAATTTTTATCTTCCTACTAAGGCATCGCCTAGTAGAGGAGCAGATGCGAAGAAGAGAAATTTTTTTTATTTTCCTACTAAGGTACCGCCTGGTAGATGAGCAGAGTGGAGGATAAAAATAAATTTTCCTACTAAGGCATCGCCTAGTAGAGGAGCAGAGTGTAGGAGAAAAATTAAATCTTCCTACTAAGGTATCGCCTAGTAGAGGAGCAGAAGCGAAGAAGAGAAATTTTTTTATTTTCCTGCTAAGGTACCGCCTGGTAGAGGAGCAGAGTGGTGGAGAAAAATAAATTTTCCTACTAAAGCATCGCCTAGTAGAGGAGCAGAGTGCAGGAGAAAAATTAAATTTTCCTACTAAGGCATCGCCTAGTAGAAGAGCAGAGTGAATGAGAAAAATTAAATTTTCCTATTAAGACATCGCCTAGTAGAGGAACAGCGTGCAGGAGAAGGATAATTCCCTGATTAAGCACTACCTTGCAGAGGAGTTAATCGGTGAGACCATCGAAATCTTTATTTTTCTGCTTACGGTAGAAGGGGAGGAGAGTTGGAGATTTTATTTGCCTTAGCGGTTTAATAATGTCAGATATATACTCGAAAGAAGTAATAAATTCAAATGCAAAATACTCAATCTTGCATAAAGCGAGTTCGTACATGCCAAAAGTGCGCAAAAGGAAATAACCAAATGTAAACATCGCAAAAGTTGCATAATACTACGGAACGTAAAGCAGTGCAGAAAATAACAGAATATGGCCCGAAGGCATACAATGTCTACATAAATGAAAAAATAAAATAAGTAAAGGTGCTCGGTCTAAGAATCTGGGGGGAGCCTCGCTATGAAACCCTCAATGTCAATGAAGTCAGTAGGGGCGCCTGACGGAGGATAGACCTGAGCCTTGAAGAGGCCGACTGCACCCTCAAAACCCACCTCCAGGAAATGATAAGCTTTAGGGGCGCAGATCTCGTTGAACTCATCGGACTTGAGGAGTTCCTCCTTGAATGAAAAGGCTTCGGAAGCATGTTGCGCCTGGGAGTCCTGGATGTCCTTACGGATTTTTGATGCTCCATCTCGAGCATTCTTTAACTCTTCTTTCAGCCTCTGGTTCTCCTTCGTGTGGTCCTCTGTCAGTCGCTGAAGCTCCTGTTTCTCTTTCAGAAGCTCTTGTTTCTCCTTCAGAAGCTCGTCACCTCGAGCTTGGGACTCCGAAAGCTCCTTACCATGCGTCACTTTCATCTCGTCAATGGTAACCTGGAGCTGATCGCGAAGAGCCTTGGCCTCGCGTAAGTCTTGACAGGCGCTAGATCGAGTGGAATTGGCACGCTCAACCAACTCCCCCACGTACATCATGCCCTGAACAAGTAGACAAGAGTGAAAAGACGACAAGAAAATCAAACATGTATTGGACATAAATCTAAAGACTAAAAGGAGAAGTATACCTCAGTGATACTGCTACATGTCCGGCGAGTGAGTTCAGACCACGCCAGTGAACTCATGAACGCTGCATCCGCGTCGGAAGGAAGCTGATACATTATCTTCTAAGCCAAATGAGTAGGATCCCGCCCCACGATGGCCGAATCGGGGGTGTATAAAGGATGTACCCCCGATTCAGGGAGAGGCCTGTCATCTGACCCGGACCTTTCTGGAGGACGTAAGGGCTGGGCGAGGGCTCGGTTGGTGCGGTGGCGTGGGCGATGCGAGGTGTGTGGCGAGGCGGTGGCTTGCACTCGCTGAGGGCAGCGTGGCGAGGCTAGGGCGAGGGTGAGCGTAAGGGCAGTGTGGCGAGGCGGCGAGGCTTGGGGCTCGGCGAGGGCAGCATTGCGAGGTTGGGGCGAAGCTTGGGAGAAAGTGAGTGTGTGGGAGGGGGGGTGAGGCGGACGTAAGGGCTGAGCGAGGGCTCGGCTGGTACGGTGGCATGGGCGATGCGAGGTGTGTGGCGAGGCGGTGGCTTGCACTCAGCGAGGGCAGCATGGCGGGGCTGGGGCGAGGCTTGGGCGGGGGTGAGCATGTGGGCGGGGCCGAGGCGAGCGTATGGGCTGGACGAGGGCTCGGCTGGTGCGGTGGCGTGGACTCGGCGAGGCAAGTGTGCGTGAGGTCTGGCCAGCGCTCGGGGATGATGAAGCGCACAGGTGAGACGTAGACGGGGAGAGCTGGTGAAGAAATTGAAGTGAAAATTCTGGTGGGGAGAAGTGAAATTGAAGTGAGGAGGGGACCCCTGTTTATAGGGGAAGTCCGACCAAATCTTTCCTTTCAAAACAGGATTGCGATTTTGTTTGTTTCCAACTTTTTGGAGATTGACGAACGACTGGAAGAAAATGCACAACTCGCACCTGGTAACCCGAGAACAACACAACTAATCAAACTTCGAACCTGCGATTCAGTTCGACTCGGGAGAGGGAGACTGGTGATACCCCATGGATGGGCCCCTGGCCCATCCCTAGCCCAAATGGAAGACAGGCCCACCAAAGGCCAAGTATTCTCCTATAAATACCAGATTTGAGCGTATGATAATTCGTTCACTATATTGTTTTCAGCAGCGCCCTTAGCTGCTCCCCCCCATATATCCTCAGTCTCTGACTCAAGCGTTGGAGAGGCTACGCCGGGACACCCTCCCGGCCCCCTTCTAACGATCTTATTCTTGATTTCAGGCTTAGGGAAATTTTAAAACCTGTGTCTGGACTAGTGACACTGCTGGACGCGGACCCCAAATTTTCCGTGAGTATAAATAACGATTAATAAAAAATACAGAATCCTGGCCTGGCCCGATGGCGCTTTTATGATAGATTTATTTATCGAGCCTGTAGCAATGGCCGTCGCAAAATTTGCTGCATTTAAACAAACAGAAACAGGGTCCTTTGAAGGTTAGATAAATACACCGCCAACCCTCAGCTATCAGCAATACTACTTGATGGGGTGATGATGAAAGAGGAAAAAAAAGGCAAGAAAAAGTGCGCAATCCACCGTACGCCTAAGATATATACGTCGGCATAGGTTTTACAAAAAAAAAAGTTGCATCTTTTCAACAGTTTGATCGTACATAATCACTGTGATTATGATATATCATTTGAATGAATGGGATAATGATCAAAACCATTAAACATCTTTCAGCTGGGTTCGTGTTAGCCCTTAGAATCGTTTTACCTTTTGTACTGTTGTGCGCCGCCCTGTGTACCGCCGTCTGAGAGCAAAGACACAATTTGAACGTTCGAATAGAATAAAAATTATGTCTTTCATAGTTTGTTTGATATAGTATCATATGCATTATATATATATTATATACACACAATCGAAAGATTTACAGGTTCAGGTCGTTTTCTGCTGATAGAGACGAGTTTGAATGTTTTTCAACATGGGTTTTATATTTTCTAAAAAATGACGCAATGTATCTCCAATTTAAAGCTTTTATTCATTCTCAAGTAAAACATAATTAGAATGTACATGGTTGTCTAGGCAATATTCTCCGATTTTCAGGTCGAGAATAAGAAATTATAATATTTAGTAATAAAATATTTGAAAAATAATATATAAAACAATAAATTTTTTTTTTGGTGAGAACAATAGATTTGTCATACGTTCAATATCTTTGCTGATATTATCTGACGCTCGGATCTCATGATGTGGTTGTGTTATTTGGATTTTTGATAACAATCTCCTGAACTCATATTCAATTCAACCTCGATATATACAAATACGTTCAAGTGTCTTTCATGCTAAGGTGTTAGTTCGACAAATCGGTGAAGTTCTCACACTTGATTCAGTAGCTTGGTGTCTATCCATTTGAGGATGTTGAAATGTCAGTCGTACAATGTTAAGATTGAGACTTGAACTTAAGTCAACTCTAAAAACTAGTTCACGGAAGAAAGATTGTTCAAGATCATATATATAAGTCTCAATAATTTTATATAACCGATATTGGACAACAACATACAAAGCGACTTAAAGTTAGTCGAACATATAATTTCTAATATAAGTAGATGATTTGTGATTACATGCTCATGTATACCGACAAAAGTATACTGAGAAAATTTGTAAAATAATTTTGGTCAACTAATTTAATATACTTGAAGATGTCATTTTCTTAAATAAATAGTCGACCAAAGTTAAAAAACAAAATACTCCAAATATATGAATGCTAAATCCGTGACATAGTTATATGTCATATATGTTCATGGTCACATATAAATAAGATCCATATATTGGGTTTTTTTATAATTAATTTAAAATTTAAAATTTAATTCAAAAATAATTTGAAATTTTTTTTTTCAAAAATACTGCAATCCGTGCTTATGAAGCACGGATCATGGTCACGTGGAGCAGCGTCCGTGCTTCGTAAGCACGGACCATGAAGCGCGGACGCTCCAACGTGGAAGCATGAGGTGTCAACCTCCTTTCCTCACATCTCTTATCCCTCCGCCAATCAATTTCTTCTTTTCATTTTCTCTTCCTTCTTCATTCTTTTACCCATCCATTTTCATTTCTCCATTTCTCTGTATATCGCAAGTTCTCCAATCCTCAATGAAAAACTGTTGACATATCGTAGAACGATTTTTAGAAGATCGACAGCTTATTTAAGAATGGAAGATAATCGAGCTCCAGAAAATCCCAGTGTCCTCTATTTACAAGCGACACATATGTCGTCACAAGTTTCTTCCATAACAGTTGATGATATTGTTAAAGTGAAGAGATCAGACAATTTGATTTGGAAGTTATACACCGATAATTACATACACAATCGTGTGCTTGCATACTTGAATGATATGGGTTTTTATGCAGTTTTAGAATGTGGCCTACGAGTTTTTGATAATCATTTGATTACTGCTCTTGTTGAACGTTGGCGACGCGAGACACACACTTTTCATTTTACATGTGGTGAAGCAACAGTCACGTTACAAGATGTTTCAATAATTTGGGGTCTAAAAATTGATGGTGAAGCAGTCAATGGAACAGACGTGTCACATAAAGTTGAGGAATGGCAACACATCTGTTTGGATTTGTTGGGATTTCTTCCATCATCAAAATATTTGAAAGGTGGTCATTTGTCTATGACTGCACTACACGATCATTGCATGTCTAACCTTGTTAATGATGATACTTCAGAAGTAGATGTAGTGAAATATACCCGTTGTGTAGCGTTAATGATTATTGGAGGAATAATGTTTCTCGACTATCAAGTAGGGTCTGTTTGACTAATATTTTTGCAACTGTTACGGGATATTCATAACGTCAAGTCTTATAGTTGGGGTAATGCAGTTTTAGCATTTCTATACCGTGAGTTGTGTAACGCGTCACGTATAGAGAAGACTACAATGACTGGACCTTTATATATCATGCAGGTATACTTAATATAATTTGATTATTTAACACAATGTTTTTGTTAATTGTGTTGATCTATTTTTATTATTGTAAGCAGATATAGGCATGGAGCAGAATTAAATGTGTTAACCTCAACCGAGGTGGGTTAACATTAGTTGTACCTCCCGTTGATCCGAATGTTATTATTCCAGTTTCTCCGTATGGTGCACGGTAATATTTAAAAATTATTGTGATAATATCATATATATCTCGTATAAATTTTTGATATGTAATTAATTGTTTTTGTTAAATTGTAGGTGGAAAATTGGATTTAGTTACACACATTCGCCAACACATGCTGTAAGAATCATAAGGGATTCTTTAGATCGTATGAATTATAATGAGGTATTATACAATTTTAATATTTAATAGTGATTAAGTGAAGATTATTTTTATTTTGATTAAATGAATGTTTAATTTGAACAATTCTATTTTTTACAGTTTAATTGGATCGTTTACCAGAAGAATGACATAGATGTGAAGACGATCATTGATTCATACGACAACAAAATATGGCGATGTGTTTGTCCCCTTATATGCTTTGACATCGTGGAGATGCATCGTCCTAATAGGGTGATGCGATAATTCCGAAGACGACAATCAACTCCAGTGGCTGCCGTGGACAATGATGATCTGCATAATATCACGAGGATAGGTCATCGAAACACCAATTGGAGAGATTATCATCAAAATTCAATTGAGTTGTGGAATAGTAGGTTGAGGTATGTTGCTAAAGGGGTACGTCAGGGGCGATCGATGCAAACTGACGAAGACTACTTCCAATGGTATAATCGAATAACTGTATGCACCATATCACCTACAGTTAATGTCGTTGGTTTTCAACCATATCCGTACAATATTTTAGTCGGACAATTATTGGCCAACAAAATTTTAGTACGCCTTCTCTTTTTTTGCATAAGTCATCATTGGGGTAAGGAAGTGATATGGTTAGCCAACCAACTTGGTTTGTAGGAACCTTTACTACTATTCCGTCTACTGAGTTGAATATTGCAGGAACCTCTACTATTCAACCTGGTTTTTTAAGTTATTCAGGGATGGCTGACTTTCGTTCGTTTGGTCAGCAGGATTTTCAGACTCTGTCTTGGTCGAACATACACAGTTTTACAAATTTGCTTAATGTTGGTCCGCAGCATCTTGTACATGACATTCGATCACAGAGGGATGTTATTTCACCTATCACATTTTCAGGTTACTCGAATGAGGAAATTCCTGAAGATGTAGGGTTGCGTAGAGGTACTAGAAGATGCAATCCACCTGATTGTGGAACAGGGAGCCATATGTTTCATTGTAATTATGACGATGATTCTTTGAGTTGATTGTAACTATACTATTTCTATTGTTGTACCGTTTGTATTGTTACATCGTCGAAATTGTATTTTTTCTACATTATACTGATCATAAGCGAAAGATAAGCAGAACATAAGATGAAAAAAAGCTGAAGTGTTGAAAATAGACAAAGATGCACAATAAAACAAAGCCCGAATCAAACATATAAACCAACATGTCCAAAAAATGTTTAAACATTTACACATCCCAAGACAAAAAAATAAACAATCGAAAGATAAGATGAAAAAAATATAAGTGACGTCTTTGTCCTCAAATTTCTTGTTCTTCGTTTCGTGCTCATCTGCGAAACGTAAATTAAAATTAAAGAAGCCCAAACTTTAGTACATGCAATGTCTCCAAAGAATAAAATAATGAGATCACATACCTCATTCATTTACCAACAGGATTCGTTGATCACGACTCATCCTCGTCATTCTCTGGTGGTGGCACTTCCGATGCATCCCCTTGCTGCTGATAGTCATAATGAAAATGGAAGGGGGGAATGAACGACGGAGGTGGAGGGATGGTCCCTGGGTCAACACCCTCGTGGACTAGCATTGTGCGCATCATGGACTCGACATAGGCTAAATGTTCATTGACGTTCGCATTGACTTGCTCCTGATGAGCATTGAAGGCAAG
The DNA here is from genome assembly GCF_012295235.1 of Primulina huaijiensis. Classification (NCBI taxonomy): domain Eukaryota; kingdom Viridiplantae; phylum Streptophyta; class Magnoliopsida; order Lamiales; family Gesneriaceae; genus Primulina; species Primulina huaijiensis. The sequence goes on along the minus strand of NC_133311.1, from coordinate 15,600,970 downwards.
AGTCTCATCTAGTTTGTCGTTTTGGGACCGCCTACGGGGCTGTGGGCGACGGTGCTCGATCCACCTGTATCTCCCTCATGAGTGGGAAAGTCTAACTGTCGTTTCGTGTACTTCTGCTACAAGTCATCTACACAAATGGGCTTAATTGGTTGCGGCCACTCCTCATCATCACGGAACACAACCCCTGCCCTCGCACAAAACTCTGACATGATAGTGGGAAATAAAAGCCCGATGTGTCTATTGTGANTCAACTAACGCATATAGCACCACGGCCCGCTCTTTTTGTGCTTCACTCTTGTGTGAGACCGGCATCATTCTCCTTGCCAAAAACAAATACCAAAGGGCAATATCGGCCGTCAAATATTTCTCATCAAAACAACTANCCTTGCCAAAAACAAATACCAAAGGGCAATATCGGCCGTCAAATATGGTGACCCTCCTACTGGTTTCCAGATCGTCCCAGGATGACACAGTTTGTCGATTATCACAGCGTAATCCGGGGCAACAACCAAAGCCTGGAAGGCGGAATCATCAACATCGGGCGTTTCTAATAATGCATTGATAGTACCCTAATCAAACGACACAAGTCTACCCCGAACAAAGGCCTTGTCATCCGTCCTCTCCCCCGCATTTGCATAAAATTTTTGCACCACCGATACCACCGCCGCGTTAGGTTGAGCCCCAAATTTTTCCCATCCCCGCATCTCTAACCCCACAAGAGGCCCTACGTATTGATCCTCCCTTTGCCTACGAAATCCCCGCTCGGTAATCGGGTTTCTATGAATTTTTGCATGTTCATACCGAGCCCTAGCCGCCTCATTCACAAATATACTTCTATCAAAGGAAGAAGAAGAAGAAGAACTAGGATTACCTTTCGACTTCTTAAGAGCCATGGTGATAGGAACTACATGTGGTGAAGTGGGTTGAAGAAGACGACCGGAGAATGAGAGAAGGGGAAGTGAAATTTGTATTGAGAGATTATAGATAAGGGGATTTGAGAAAGGGGAATTTTGAGTTAGGGATTTGAGAGAAAATGGGAAAAGGAAATTGTGTGTAGATAAGGTGGGAGGGGAAATAAGGTGGAGAGATAGGAATGGGAGAGGAGATGGGAGAGCGGCTTTATAGCCGCTCCCGCCCGAGCTGTAAATTACCGCTCGAGCGCGAGCGGCCATGGAAATTTTTTCCAGCGCCTCTCGCGCTCGAGCGATAATTCTTTACCGCTCGAGTGCGAGCGACGCTGGGAAAATTATTTCCCCAGCGCTCTTTTACCGCTCAGGCGCGAGCGGCACTGAGGAAAAAATTTCTCCAGCGCCTCTCGCGCTCGTGCAGTACTCTATTATTGCTCGGGCGCTGCCGGGACTAGAAATATTTTCCAGTCGCTCGCGAACACGAAGATTATTTGCCACTTTTTTTTTAAAAAAAAAATTCAACAAATAGATGTAAAAAAAACAAGGTATATAAATTAATTCTCATTAAAAATTTAAAGTGTTATTACATAATAACAAAAGACTTCATCGATGTTGTCTATCTCTAGAAACCGTTGTGTCCATCTCATTTCTCAATCGAGTTGTTCTGTCTCTACCAACTCTTCTTCTTTCACATCTAACCGGGTTGTGGTGCAACTCGAAAGTTGGAGGATCCCAGTATCGTTCATCTGCAAGAGGTTGAAATCTGCCCTCGTACGTTGCTAAGTACTCAGATATGTTATACCAGGGATGTACAAGTGTCGTGGGATCCAAGAAGTGCCACTTAGCGGTGCAAATAGCATGGGAACATGGGATGCCGAAAATCGTCCATTTACCACATGAACAATCACTCGTTGATAACTTGACCACCTGCATATGCTGTCCACGACATGGTCTTCCTACAGTTGCAACCGAAGCAGTTTGGTCACGTACATCGTATTTGGCAACACGATGTTACTAGATTTTCTCGCCCATTTCTCATACTTCCTACATGCATAATCTGACCACACCTGATTTTTCTGAACCATACGACCACCTCTTGTCACACGTTCAATGAAATATTGTACGCATCTCAGAAGTGTCAAGTGTACTATGACAGATATAGGAAGTCTACGAGCACCATTCAACACACTGTTTAAACACTCCGACATATTGGTTGTCATCACCCCACGACGCCAACCACCGTCATGAGCCAAACTCAATTTTTCTTTCGCAATCCCAGCCAAATATCGTTGCGCCAAAATGTTTTTTTGCTTGATCGCCTCCATTATTGATTCGAACTTACAAATTTGATTTTGTGTGCCTGCCGCCCAGTATAAATATTTCAAATGAACGTCTTTGAATTTAGCGTTAAAGTTTGAACACATATGTCTCAAACAAAAACGATGCAAACCGTAAGGAGGTTGAAAATATGGTAGATCTTCAGTTGCGCGCAAGATTCCCTTATGCCTATCAGAAATAAGACAGACACCATTTTCACCACGAACAACATGTCTTCCTAGGTTCTTCAAGAACCATTCCAAGAATCTGTTGTCTCTTCATCCACAATAGCAAATACTAGCGGTAGAACCTGATTGTTCGCATCCAGAGTGACACCGATCAACATTTTGTGCTTGTTTTGTGTACAAGTGTGTACCATCTACACTTATTATTTTTCGACAATGCCGAAACCCATCAACACACGGATTGAATGCCCAGAAAACATAGTTCAGTGTCTTACTCATTTCAGTGTTGGCTCTGAGATGTTTCCACTCCACAGCTGTTCTCGGATTATATTTGGACAAAGCACACATATATTTGGGAAGTAATTGAACGGAGCTCTCCCATGTACTATAAGCAATTTCCATAACACGTTTCAAACTTCGCCATGCCTTCGTGTACGAGATTTGATATCCATATTTATCTTTGACATTTTCGATGATATACTTAATCTCGTACGAAGGATCACAACAAACAACTCTCAATAGCGTATGTGCCACCATATCACTGTTCAAATTCTTATGGTCTATACCAATAGAGATATATATACATGTGTGAGGCCCGCCATATTTTGTTATTTTCCAATAACCAGTCTTGGCCTTCAAAGAAGCGCGAAGTCCCCATCGACAAATGACCGTAGAAGAATTATTTTTACGACGTAACTTCCACAAACTGCGTGTGCTATCGACGACACGGCACTCACGCCTGACAACTCTGACTGAACAATTCTTCACAGATGCAATAAGATCATTCTTATCTTTAAATAATAAATTAACGCATAATTCACCTCTATCCGGATTGTAATAGCTTGATTGCACTCCACAAGGAACATCGACAGAATCAGGAGGCTCTTCCCCAAAAATTTTATTGAAAAATGATGGCATCTCAGAAGTGTTTTAAAGAAATGGTACGGTCTGCCTCTGTAATGTGTCACGAGGTGGTTGTCGAGATGATGTCCCCTCATCAGGATTTGTAAAAACATTCACTTCATCATCAACATTCACTTCTTCTTCTTCAGACTCGATGTATGACATATTGGGTTCAGAATCAGTCCTCCAAATATTATCATTATTGGCCTGATCCGGACAACGAGCACTCGTATCTAATGTTGGATTCGTCCAATATGGATCATTATTTTGTTCCGACGAGACATTGACATATTGATCCCAAGACCCACTTACATCATCGAAACTCATATTATCGAGTTCTTTAGTAACCTGTGGAACATAAGATTCTTGCTCCTGGAAACCACCATATGTAGAAGTATCGGGTTGGTTATTGAAACCTGAATCGGATGCATGTGGAACGTATGATTCAGGATCATCAAATCCAACATGATGCTCAATTGAGTTTGCTTTCACGTATAAATGCAACATATGCATATTGTCACATTGCATTATAAACTGTAAAGCATCATCATCAACGAGATTGACTTGAATTTCATGCCAAGATGATCTCTCCATGAATGAATATTTTGTTGACAACTTCAGAGAAAAAATAGTTGGATCGATTCCTAACATTTTATGCACAATTTCAACTAACTCCAACAAATTAATAGATCGTAATACTCGTATCGGTCTAACAAATGGAATGCTATATTCAATCGATCCATTATCGATAACTACATGACCACCAAAATATAAGAGAACATCGACGTTAGACATTTTGACGATAAAATTTGAGAGAAAATTTATTCAGAAAGAAAGAAGAAATTGATATATCATTCGTCGAACTGAACAACATTTATATAGAATAAAATGAGCGAAAAAAATTTAAATTTCAATTATTACACATCACATGAAGAGTCAGAAATTCAAAATTCACGTTAATGTTCAAGTGAAAGAGTCAGAAAAGCGAAATATTGAGATAAGAAATGTAGGATAAAAAATAGCCACGTCGGAGCGTCCGTCCGACGTCCGTGCTTACGAAGCACGACCGCTGCTCATGTGGAGCAGGGTCCGTGCTTCGTAAGCACGGATTGAGGTAATGTTGCAAATTTTTTTTAATTAATTTTCAAAAAAAATTAAAAAATTAAATTATTTATAAAAAAAACCCTCCATATGTTGCATCTTCATTTCTTTTTACTTTATAAATTTTAGTGAAATGTTTACTAGAAAATATAATGAAAACGGTTTTTTTTTAATGGAGAAAAACAAAAGAAAGAAACCTAAACAAACAAAGTTTGATTTGCTTTCCAAATCTATCATCTCGTGTGGCTTGATGATAGGGTTTGACCAATATTTAGAGATTTTGATTCAGCAATGTTGTGCACTAAATTACATACCAACTTTAATATCTTTTTATTTTTTCATTATGTCTCAAGATAGGAACTTAATTTCTTTAAACACAAAAACTTTTATGAGAAGATTTCACGAGTTAATTTTATAATACAGATATCTTATTTGAGTCCTCCGTAAAAAAACTAATACTTTTTAGGCAAAAATTATTAATTTTTTTTTATAAACATGGACAAATCACACTCATCTTATGAATAAAAATATGTAAAAACGTCTTACAAAATTCTTACAATTCTTTAAATGAATGCTTGGACAACGGACTACCCTCCAAATAAACTGTTAGTTACACATCTGGAATTATGAAGGCGGCTTTAACTTTCTCTATCATCGATGACCATTGTTGCATGGACATAGGTAGGGTTTTCTTTAGTACAACAAAAATTCTATCTATTAATAACGTTTAGATTATTAAATTTTATTAATTTAAAGAAATATTAATTAAATCAATAAATTAATAATTTTTGTTTTAAATATGATTTTTTTTCAATTCATAAAAAATTATTATGATTGACTAATGTATCATATTTTTTGAACTAAAATATAAAAATAAAATTTATTGTGCACATATATATTTTTAAAAATAAGTAAGTGATTAATTGCTTTTAATAATAAAATAATATTACATTGTGTTGACTAATCAAATAAATGTGAGTATAAATACCTCTGTAACAACTAATAATGCAAAAGGAAGCACTAATAGCAACAACAATTTTTTGTTTAAGTTCAAGAATGTAATATTGAATTTTCGGGATGTAATGAAAAAAATTTAGAGATGAACCCAAATATCTTTAAATTTCAAGGGAAAAAAACAATATTAGAATAATATTTGAAAATCCTCGAAACAATTTATCGTTTGACAATTTCATCACGTCCTAAAATAACATTTCACTTCAAAACAATATTTCATTAATAAAATTTATGAAATTAAACATAAATGCGGAATACTAGAATGACTCGTATAAGTGCCCCACCACGACCGTTCATCCTCGTTTGCTTTGATGTTCAAAATGTTCTTTGGACATCGTCTAATATAAATCATTCATAGGTTTTAGATTTTATTTACCTTTGCGTATTTAACGCCGACTTCAATTATTTCGGTATACAGGAGGTAATAGTACATCTTGTAAATCCCTACGAACTTTCTTCAGTCTCCTAATCAGGTCCAGGACCATAAAATTTGTTTCTTGTATAGATCGCACTAGAGATCTAAACAAAATTTGTATCGGAAGTTGATCAGCGAAATTCTCAAAATTACAGCGACGGCTGCACGGCAGTGGAAGGGTGGCCGAAATATTCTCTCCAAAATATGGGGTGGCCGAAATTTCGTGAGAATGAGAGAAGAGAGAAAAAATTTAGTGGACAAAATTTTGGTGTAAAAGTTATGTGTCTTATTCAAATATTGAATACACATATATATTAAAAGTATCTTACTGATCTAACCATGAATTTCAATTTTTTCAGAACATTTTATTTTTATTATTTAAAATTCTCATGTAGTATTTTCTTTTCTTAAAAATATCATGCAAAGTCAACTCTTGATAATGTATTACACACATATACAAAGACATATATAAAATTAAATAGCCATTATTTAAATTCTTAATTAATTATTAATTAATTAATGAATCCTAGACTCCCCAAAAATATTTCATGAGAATATTGTACATAGTAGCCACCACTACTAATACTATTCTTTAGTTATTAGATTCTAACTTTACTAAATAAATAATTGTGAACTTATTATAACTCCGATCGACGATCAGACAGAGTTAATATATCGATGGTACAAATCTCGTTCATATAATGAAAACTGAAAATTTCGAACGAAATTTTTTTCTATTAATCCATTTTTTACAGCTGCTAGTTTTGTGAACTTTTTCACTAAAACAGTTAGTTCCAGTCTCCTCACATAATTAGCAGTTAAGCTAACTTCTACCACTTTCATTGCATGAAATCAACTTATAAACTCCTTTATAAGCTATCTGTTTGATCTCAATCAAACTACAATTACCAAAATTCAACTTTTTGAATTTAACTATCTCAACGGGAATACAGAATTCCATACTTGTGTGACCCTCATTGGTTTAGGATTACAGCAACTTCTTGTGATTCAAAATAATATTTATTCTTATTCGGGCTTACGTTAATTAGCCTAATTATTTTCATCAACCCCTTGATCAAGAACGTCAAAACTCGAGTCTGATTGCACCACCAGATCATGATGAGAGCATCTAGTGCTAGCATCACTTCATGATCCCTTATGTATCACTGATAGTGTCTGCAAGCCTTAAGCTATGATCATCGCATAGTACGGTCCATTAAACTCATATATCCTGATCGAATATGCAATTATTGGTATATCGAGGGTTGCAAATGAATTCGATAATGATGTGATATATCTTAGAGTAATAATAGTGTCATGATATGTGAAATTTAGGAAACACTTTTCCAAACTACACATGTCTTTTTCTGGCAAAAGATTCATTGCACTATAAACTCATCAGATCACATATGATATATTCATCTATAGGTGAGCGATGAATCCCGACTACAATTATTTACTCCTACGTATTTTGAAACCACACTCAAGCTTGCCACCTGATGACCATCAATGGAGTCGGTAAACAGATCAAAATACATGCTAGTATGCAGATTTTCACGTTGTTCCGAGTCAAATGACTAATGGCTTTCAACTATAACCACTGAATTTTTCATTCGACAAGTGAGAATCTATTGGAAAGTCCAATGGATAGATGTTCAATGCATCATCAAATGATCACTCATCTACATAAATGGGCATCTCCATGTCCTTACCAATTAAACATGACGTTTACATTACAGATGTTAGTCTCAAGCTCGAGCGACCTTTATCTTTATTTTAGGCATCTGAATCGATTATGAACTAATTTAGAATATACAGTACGCTTTCTAATGAGTTTCATGATCTTACGTTGAGATGCAGACCTCATGGTACCTATTATATATTTAAAAATTTTATCTATGTTGCTTGTATGTTTATACAGATAAAGTAAATGTCATAATTGAATAAAATCGTAAAATATTATTAAAACAAATATTTTTTTAACATAAGAGCCAATAAAACTCTAGCCACGAGTTGGCTAATTGGACACTACTGTAACAATACATACATACATCAAGCCCAGATATGTAGTATAAAATTTGAGGCAAACAGTTTCTTCATATGCTGACAATGTGATGTTCAATGTGTATATATTGAAAGTGATTTATTCATTTGCTGACAGTGAGGTTCAAAGTACATTCAAAAGAATGAGGAAGTTTGGTGGGAACTTTTCATTTGTCTTCGGGCTTACGTTCGCCCATGTCAGGCCCTTGTACCATTCTAAGCCCGTTAATTATTTCCCAAAAACAAAACAAAAGAATTATAAAAATCTTCTCTGTGTTTTAGTTTCACATAAACTAATAATTAATTCAATGATTATATTTTAAGTCAATCCCAAATCTGGATTGGTTTTTTGTTGGACAAATACGAGAATCCATATTGCGTTGTAAAGACCATGAACTTTCTTTTTCAAATGGTCAGAGTTGATGACAATTTCGTCAAACAAATATTATATAGATAGCTTCACATATTTATATCCGTAAGACAGATCGATGCGATCCATACCTACAACGAAAAATAATACTAAATAATACTTTTAGCATACAAAATAATACTTTTTTCATGAGACGTCAAGTCGAAAATCCGTCTTACAAAACTAACATACGAGATAATCTCACATGAGTTTTGTAAATGAAATTATTACATGCATATACATCCGTGTAGCGAGAAATACTACGTAGAAGTGCAACAAAGAATTTCAGTGAAGTACACACCAAATCATGATCAACACAACATTTTTATTTACATCATCAAAAATGATTTCTAACATACTATCTTAATCCACAAGCTCGGACCTACAACTCAAATTGCAACCTAAATTTCTCGTTAGGTTTAATTTGTCTTTTGTATTTAATTTTTTCCCCTAAAAACAAGGCATTCCTCAAGCAAGCACAAGACATTAATTTAGGAAATTGGCCCACAATCAGCAATTCAAAATATCAAACGAACAAGTAATATTTTGTGGTAGACTGATAATTCGTTTATGTTACACAATCATATGCAATTTCAACGTTGTCATGTTTTTGATAGATAACATTCAACGGTTTGCTGTCACCATTCGCCAAACATAATCGCGATCGAATGCATCACGACATAGAAAGAAAGAAGGTAAACTGGCTGACAGACAACATTATCTTCCATACTTACAATGAATTAACAAGTAGTATCAACCCACAAGATCACAAGACAGCTGGGATAATTATAGCATACATAAAATTATGTACATAGCTGTGTTATAAGCATTAAACTTCCTCGTCTGCATTCAGTCCCCCAGTGGATTCAAGGGGAGAATCTCATTTCCAGAGTTTAGTTTGCTTTTGAACTAACAAGGACCTCAACGGGGGTATTCGTTCTCGAAGCTTGAGAGACGAGAATCGGAGAGAACGGTGAATAGTTGTGTTTCCACAAATAACTGCAGAAGACAAAAAAAAAAATGTATATGTATATCTCACCAGTAAAAGTGTTATGTATTCACCAGTAAAAAAGTTTCAATGTCAAATGTAATAGGCTATGGCAAAGGAAGTGGTCTAACATTATTACTGGCCTGTATCAAAAGGTATATTTTCAGGGCATTTGCCCACGAAATAACATATATGCATAGTTTTTTGGTCTATGTAGAAATTTGGCCTAACCGTAATCTTTTGGCTGTGTTTTATCAAACCAATGCAGCTAAATTAAGAACATTGAAAAGAGTAGGTAACATAGGTAATTGGCACATATTATACCTCAATGAAAGACTGGCCCTTAACAGGAAAGGAATCGATAAAACTGTCCTTCAAAAGTATGGAAACCTGAAATTGTGATGTATTAGATAAAGCAATCATCTGACTATCTAAAGTCTGCGTTCCTAGATAAAAATGCAAGCAAGAAATCAAACCCTGTCGTCGATGGATTGCACGCTCGTGATTGTGTGGGACCTAAAATCTGCACAGAGTGACTCCATGTACTGCCTCATAACAAGTAAAAATTGTGCAGCAGCATTGGCCTGCAAATTCAAAAGACATACATATTGATATGTCAAGAGGAGGAAAAGTACAACAATTCATTCAGTAATCGAGTACCGAAACAATAATCAGGAATCGAGTTAGCAGAAAAGCAAGGAACAAGAAAAAACAAGTAGAAAGATAAGAACTCAAAGATTTGTCACGCCCAAGGATTCTACAGAATGGATTCTGCCATCAACTACAAACCATCCATTCTCCCATTGCAAAAACTATTCCATAGAAGATCTTATTGTGCAACACATTAACAATAACTTTTCGTATGCAAAGAAATATTGAGCAAGCAAGTTGCTATGAACAATACCTGCGCTTCATTACATTTATATACTTGATGTTTTCGGGAGATGGGGTTTTCCCGAGATAATAAAGAGTGAATTGGCCCAAGTTCGGAAATTAGTTCTCCACGTCTTGGTAGTGGTGGCAGATAACATGTTTTCACCTACCATAGAAAACAAAGTTGTATGAACCGAGATAAAAGAATCAAAAAGTTATACAGAGAGAGCACATCACATATGAATTCCTGTAAAATTTTATGACCTTTCATCACTAGTGCTCTGATCAATAAAAAGAGATAAAATCTAGAAAATGACAATTATATTATCAAACACTGGAAAAAACCCAAAAAAAATCGGACAAACCTGGTTTTTTATCACATTAACACGCACCAGATTGGAAGTTTCCTTCTTCAGGTCGCCTATTTTATGTTGTATGCCAATCTACACAATTATTGGGAGAACCAGGTGCACGATGCAGAGAATATTTCAGCTCACTTAATAAAAATACTTCCATTTATGGTAGATTCATGGACAACAGACATCTAGAAAACAAAAGATAGCAAGTGCAAAACTTCAACAATCATCACAACTTTAAGAAACAAACTTCTGATATTTGAAAACCATAAACTGAAATATCGAACTGCTCAAAATAGTTTAGTTCTTGATTAAGAAAGACACAATCCATGTAATGGATTGGAATGGCACATGCACAAACAAACATCATCAGGAGAATATATATGCACCAAACACATACATACACAAGCATTCACGGTTTTGTATAACGAGTACAAGACTAATTGGAAATAAAGTAGACGAATCACAATCAACATGATGACACAAAATTTAGTAAAAGACAAACTCACAATGAAAGGAACAGGTGCATCAAGAAAATCTAGCATTTTTCCAGGAAGAATCTGCAAAAAAAAAAAAAAGAAAGAAAGAAAGAAAGAAAAGCCAAACAAAACGTAGAAATATACGACGGTAAGAAGCAGTTAACTGAACAAGGACAATGCTAACCCATGAAATTTTATAATCAATGGCTATCTAGTGGTGAAAAAAAGAGGTTAAAAACAAGACAATTCCAAGAAACATCATAATAAAAATGAGGGAAAATAGTATTTTTTGGTCCACTGATTTGTTAAATTTTTGGTTTTGGTCAACTAATTTTCAAAGTTTGGTTTTAGTACACTAACTTTTAATTTTGGCTATTTTTATCCAACTATTGACGTGACACCGAAAATGCTGACATGTCATCGAAAAATGCTGACGTGACATCAAAATTGTTAACTTGTCAGATTCCACATCAGTAATTGGACTAAAATTTAAAAGTTAATGTACGAAAACCAAAATTTGAAAGCCTGATAGACCAAACCCAAAATTGGAAAAATTAATATACCAAAAAAATCATTTTTGCTTCTCATCTTAACAACTTGACAATTAAAGAAAGTTCTGACAAATGCATATGTTTCAACACTGAATGGCAATATAAATCATACGTATAATGTTGCTAAACTTACCGGAAGAAATAAACTTTGCCATTCGAATGGTCGGATTATGGGAATAATAGACAACACTAGAGCTGATAGAACTCCCTGTTGAGAAATATTACATAATAAATGCCTTCAGAATCAGAAATATTTATCTTAACTACCATTTTCTTATAAAATTACCAAATTTGGGCACAACACAACCACTTGTTTTTCCAAGAGGACACCGGTGACCAAAGCCAAAATCTGGAAATTTAAAAAATTCATTAAAACCTACAAACCACGTGGAATTTAAATATCTTAATCAGCATGAGTAAAACTTTCAGCCATTAGTTACAAACAAGAAAATTGTATGATGTAGGGGTGCAAACGAGTCGAGCTAGTTCAACTCAAGCTCGGTCAAAACTCGAACTCGAGTCGAGTTCGAGTAGCTTACAAGCTATATAGATATATATGTATTTATTAATTATTTATTTAAAATTAAAATAAAATCGAAACCGAGTTTTTCGAGCTCGAGCTCCAATAACTCGATACGTTATCGAGTCGAGCTTGAAAATTAATACTCGAGTCGAGCTCAAGTATCATAGCTCGAGTAGTATGATACTCGAGCTCGACTTATGATGATACAAGAGGTGAGGAATAGTTTGTGAATACTTTCTAGCAAAAAGTCATCACTTGAAATCAAGAAAGTTTGAAGTTTTTAACGGGATAATTTCAATGAAAGGGATTGCTTAAACTTATTTGACAAAAGTGACTTTAAGTAGCAATTTCCTCTCCTCTAATTTCAACTTTGTTTTCGATGCAGAATTTTCTTTTAATTTTTTGGGATTGCCTCTATGAATACGATGTGTTTCTTTGAGTAATACTGAAGGCTCAACTCACAAAAAACAAGGAATGTGGGAGAAATGGGAAAAAAGTATCCAAGATATTCCCTCTGGAGTGGTTAGAAAGGAGTGGAACAAAAAGAAACGTGAACAAGTATCCAAATGGTTAAAACATAAGAATCCAAACGATACTAAAACAAACAATACCAGCGTCATAGAAAATTGGCAGCTATAACTGAATGAACAGATACAACTTCTTTTGTAGTTCAGGTAGAGCTGTGCAATTTCTTGAAGCATTTTTAAAGGTGTAAATACTCTCAAAGTGTATGAAAGAGCATTAATGATAATATTAAACAAAGGAACACAGAGAAAACAAGAGTATAAAGGTAGAATAACATTACACTTTCAAGGGAAAGAAAACGACATATGGTAGCAGTAGTCCATAAAGAGAGTGAAGCAGCTTCCTCAGCAGCAGCTAATTTTAACTTGACCTTCAAAATTGAATTGTATCAATTAAAAATATTCTATTGTTTCACGTGCAAGCATTCCTGTATAACTGATAACTAGTAAAAAATTAGTCTGACCTGAGTTACTTTCTTACAATCTTTCATTTCCATATCAAGATAATTTTCACACAATCCGAGGGCTGAAATTGGAGGTCGCCGATATTCAGTGGCCTGTAGATGCTCCAGTGGCCGAAATATTATTTGACTTCCCCTAGGGGGCATAGGAATGGAATGATAACCACAAACTAACTGCAGTAAATCATTTTTACTCTCCTATCAAAGAAACCAGAAAGAAAAATGGAGTATTTAGCAAGATACGTGCAAGAAAATGGCAACAGATATAACTGAAACAATATGCAATTAATATTATAAACTCACCCTTGCCCACTCCATTATCGTGTCATCACTGGGATCGTCACTTGTGTTAGAAAAGGTCTCATCATCATCCGTTTCTGAAGCCATACTTCTAGCTGAACTGCCAAAAGAAAATTACATATTCACAAAAAACAATTACCAACATTAAAAAGCAAATAACTCAAGATAATTCCAAATACAACAAATGAATGGCACGGACTTGACCATTGGTCAGCACAAGTGTATTAAAAACCAACCAAAGAAACTAACTATTTTTCCACCTAAATAAGGCCTCAAAACTTGAACAATGATGCAATGACTGGGTCCTCGGGAAGGCATTGGGGCGACCGTCTGGAGTATGACCATTAAAATGTGTCCTGCACATATGTTCGATATCGTTGGACTGATTTTCTGCCTTAGATGAACAATTATAAAAATAATGCATATTTATTCTGTCATCCTTATCTAATCTCCTAAATTGACTGTTATCCAACGAGTCATTTGCAGTAGGAATATTGAGTTCCCCACTCGATGATGATATATCCTCCTCTGATATAATTCCTGCGGCAGCGGCAGTGACAGCTATTGCGCTATTAACTGGTATTGCTGAAGCCATCCAGTCAGTGTCTCTTTCCTCATAAGGAGGATCAGCATTTCTATTTGTTTGAACTTTTGACACAGACTGGGTAGGGACATTATCGACAAAAGATATTTCACTGACAAACTGAGTTATTCGGTTCAGACGGTCTTGCGAAATAATGCTGCATCCAAGCAAATGAAACACATTGAATTAAGCATACAATTCTTCACCTAAAAGGCCAAAGAAAGAAGAAAAATGAAATTGATACTGACCTGTTTAATATCTCAAAATGTAACTCAAAGAATGGTACTCTTGTTAAAAAACAATAACAACGAGGAGCAGGAACCAAAAACCTATTGCAGCCAGAATGAGATGGCCCTGATGAAACCCCTGAGATGGCATGTGGTTTCTGAACAAACTCTTTTACATGCAAGCAAACACCATAAAGTGTTGCATTATCTGCCACCTGTTCAGAGGCACAAAGAGCAGATTGGCACAAAACAGTTTCCAGGTTAAAGGAACAGCAAATTCTGTAGACAAATGTAACCAAAACGGATTCCCAAGAGAGAAAGAATCATACAATATCCAGTCTATTCATAAGAAAACTGTAGTGCATTTGAAGATAAAGATGAAAGAATCCCAAAATCACTTAAAATCTATGAAGCATGGATTGACATAATGTATAATATCCCTGAAGTACTTCCCATAAGACGAGAATCGAGCCATAGAATGCATTCCGAAATAAGAACATTCAGCTACATTAACTACATGAGCAAGGGTTGCTGAAGATAACCAATTGTTGAGGTGAAATTGTATGGAACTTGCCTTGAGAGAAAATATAAACGATAAATCATCTCTGAACAAATGTTCCTGAAGTAAAGGACAACAAACAGTCATATCTGGGATGAAAGCAGATTAGTCAGAACGAAGAATGAGCAGTTGGGTTTTTAAAGCTCTTTCTGCCATGATAAATTTGAAATTCTCGTTCAAATACCTATATGGTCCATGCCATGGAAACACAACAAAAAAAGCATTTCACGTGCCAGATATTCATTGTGTGAAGAAAAAAAAATTGAAATGATGTGTAAGACTTCCCACATACCTGTCCATAGACAAGCTCATTCAACTCACTCAGCGATGGTGTTTTCTCCAATACTTGTGCCTGAATTTAAAATACGGACTCCTCAGATATTCATAGATTTTTGGCAATGAATATGTGTATTTTACACCAGCTTTAAACAATATAATTTCGCTGAATGGAGACAAAGTATATATTATCTACTAGAGGAAATTCAACAAGATAATGAGACAATGAATCAGAAACAGTCAAATTACTAATATCCTTGTTCTACTATATTAAATTCTATCTAAAAAGGAAATTTAAAAGTATAAATATTATGCAAGTTGTATTTGATAACTCTTCCTCTCAAGTTGGTCCACAGATATCAAATATGTCCAACTCGAAGAGAGATATATAGAATGCCCCACCATAAATCGTGAGTTTCAGTTTCATTTTGGAGAAATCTACAATTTAGAAATGAAAATCCTACCCAATCTAGATTATTGAACAACTGTTGAAACAGAAAATCCTGACAGAAAAAAATAAATAAAGAAAGAAAGATGAAAGATTGTGCAGTATATACTACAGCCCATGCGAGAACTTTATGAACTTGTATAAAGGACTGCAGCGTGCCGCCAACAAATAAAACAAGCATGTGCACGTGCTGCCTACGTTTTTGCTTAGAATTACTAACGTCTAGCTGACAGACAACAGGTAGATACCAAAATGCTAAGTTGCCAAGTTCGTAGCTCGCACTCTTAGAAGAGTCATGGAACAAGGCACATACGCACCTTAACACCTTCAGGAAAGCAAAATGCAGCCAAATCTTTCAATCGCAAAGCCAATTTTTTTCCAGGAGGATACTTAAAAAGAACCTATTGATTGCAAACAAAAATATAAGAATCAAAAACACTAATCGAGTTGCCCTTGCACATGTTAAACAGATTGAATAGTAAGGAAATGAAAAGAATAATAATAGTTTCGAGCATAATGGCCGCCATCTTCACTTGAACCAGTTATATCTATATTTATTTAAGATAAAAACATGTATCTACCTTAAACAAGGACTAAGTTCTGACTACACATCAGTTCAGAGAGAATAAGCTTATTCTTCGAGGAAATCATTATGTACGAACTGCTAGAAGAGTTTTCAGAGTACGTGTTGTCAAAGAGAGCATGTGCATGCACTAGATTGCTAGGCAAATGTTACGTCAAAACTAAAAATAATAAGCAACAAACCTGAGGTTCCAATGTTGGAAGTGTGGGCTGCTGATATGGCTGCATTTTAAAGTCCAACATTTCAGCTCTCGCCATTTCCCATTTCTTCTTCTTGATGAATGCATCCTCAACAACCTCGAGATTGGCATCTGGATGAAGCCCCGCAACAATAAAGTGTTCAAAAAGCGATGTGGGCTCCTTATATTTTTCATGGTCCTACATTCACTCTCATCTCATAAAATTATAAGAATCATAAAGGATATCAATCTTCACAAGCAGTTAACCAGTCAATCACAGAGAAAAATTAAATGTACGGGCCATATGGAAGAGCATTCGTGTAACTAAGAGATACCAATGAGAAAATGGAAAAATCAAAATCATGACATTTGTTAATTTTGAAGTTGTGGCTTCTGATTGCTGGAAATAAAATAGTTCTGAGTTTGTGATATATGCTCAAGGCAAAAACCACAGAAAGGTTCCAATAAACATGCAGGTAATAATGGAACTGAACTTTAAAAAAGTTCTTAAAAATCCACGAGGAAATAATGAATAAAATAGTTAAGCTTTTCGCTGTTAATGTTATAATTTATAAGGCTGCATACCAATGTTTCTGAGTGAAGCTGATACCACTGTCTTTTCTGGTTAGCAAGAATCTCAGGATCAAAAGAAGGAAACTGGTTGCCTTCACGAACACTAATACTATTCCAATGCAAAGCCTTTTGCATTTGACACTTCCATTTCTGAAAACTGCTGGTGCTACTGCTACCGCTACGCCTATGAAACGAAGCCACTACTTCACTACGAGCACGCCTATGCCTTGGTGCCGGATCCAGTTGTGGAGGAGTTTTGAAGATTGGACTGCCTGAATATGCACCATGGAATGCTTCACCGGCCCTTCTAACTGCCTCCTCGGATAGTTTCTGCAACACGACGATGGGGGATGCTGGCGTCGACCAGTCTTCTTGCGCATCACCATTTTCTTTTGCGTCCTTTTTCATATTCTAATTATGACGAGAAATTTGCTATTTCACACTATTAATTTTCACTCTCCTACTCAAATTAATGATGAACCTGAGAATGCCAGCATCCTCAACCAAATCCATTAGACTTCAGTCTGTGTACTGCAACACAACTCTCTTAAATCCTATCCCGATCCTTGTATTTATAAGACACAAATAATCCCGAAATGAATATCCAAACAAATTCATAACCACCGTAATTAATTTCCCTTTTCACCTTAATCCTTCAAATGACAATGTAATATCAAGAAAATCCATGTAAAAATACCTTAATGGAAAAAAGAAATGAAATTGAACCCAAAAAAATGAATCACTGCTTCCAGTTTCCATTCAAATTTCAAGAAACACAGAGAGTATCATCAACAAAGAGCGATCTTTATACCTTTCTAATCTTCAATACATTCCCTGCGATCGAATCCAATGCTTGACCGATTTCTTGTAAAGCTATGTGCAATGTGTGTGTTTCCAAATATAGAGAAAGCGGTGCAACGAAACACAGGTGGGCATGCAGAGGATTTATATAACACATACATTCAACTGATTTTCAACAAGTAAATATAAATATATTTACCACTTTCCGATAAAACAACATTTTTTTATGGAAACAAAATACAAAAAGAAAAGAATAATAATAATAATAAATTGATTTGTAGATATTTACGGAAAACCTTGGAGTTTATGGCAGTAACTACTGCTTCATGCAACAGTCACTCATCGCATGGTAGAAATAATTTCAAATATTACTTATAATCTTAAAAAAAGTTCAAAACTTTAGAAATTGATATTAAAAATTAAGTGAAATGTGGAATGATTATAAATAATATAATTTTGATAGAGAAATTGAAATTGAAGTGCGAATATGTTTTTTTAGAAATATTTAGAAAAAATTTTAAGATCGAAGAAAAAATTTTGAAAGCTCCACATATATAGAGATATTGATTATGTTTCTTTAAATTTAAACCATATTCGAATTTTGAAATAATAGAAATGACAGTTATAGAAGTGATAATAATAATAATAATTATTATTATTATTATTATTATTTGAATTATACATATTTGGTATCAAGATCTCTATAAAAAGCAAAGTATTAGAGTTAATATTATCAATTGATCTGTGTCCTAATTTCAGCTAATGAGTTTTTAGTAACATTTAATTTTGATAACTTCATAACAAGATTATCGTCTTCGTGAAAGTTTATGAAACTATGATTTTTATTTAAGTTCTAAAAAGTCAAATTTCCAAAGAAATGTGATAACGGGATTGTTATTTATGGGGATCTCACAGACCGTATAAGAAATTACAAAACAATATGAAACGAAACGAGTATACGATCGGGCGTATTCGCAATGCGTTCAAGAAATGAAGTGAAACTGAAATCAAGTTGAACTCATAAACCAAATGGACTGAGCGAAAACATGGGCGGTATCATAGAGTTTCTTTCACTCATCAAGTAAAAAGTGTAAGAGCTGATACAATCTCAAAAAACATGTTTACGTGGTAGATAGATAGAGATGAGGAAGAGAATAAAGAAACCAACATTCTGATACCCTTGTGATCAAGCTATACTTGTGTGTTGAGTACAACACGGAGGCAGACGCCATCATGCATCAGATCAAACGCCTTGTTTATGTCCTCGAGAGTCAGATTGTGACTGATGTACTCGTCAACCTTGATTTCCTGTAAGAATGTTGAGAGCAAACGGACCGAATGAATGAGCAACTTCAAAAAAGAGGAGAAAATGGTGTTCTGGGAATAAATTAAAGCGCACTCACTTTCTTCATATACTTGTCAACAAGCCAGGGTACTTGTGACGGTTCTTGAAGCCGCCAAAAGCTGTGCCCTTCCATACACGTCCTGTCACCAACTGAAACGGACGTGTAGAGATTTATTGACCAGAGGCTGCAACTCCCACAATAACTGATGTTCCCCACCCCTACAAGTTTATCATGAGGCTGAGTACCACTGAAGGTGTTGATGAGAATTTGAAAGATGTCAAAAAAAAAAAAAAGAGATTTCCAGTGTTATACCTTATGGCAGCACTCCAATGCAGCCCGCATTACAGAGACATTTCCAATGCATTCAAAGCTGTAATCAACTCCTCCATCTGTTAGATCCACGACGACTTGTTGTATTGATTTCTCGTGGTCTTTTGGGTTGATAAATTCAGTTACCCCAAAATTCTTTGCTGGGAATCGCAATTTTCACCAAGGAAAAATAACAGTTAATAGTAGGGCATCAACAGTACAATAAAGAAAACTTTTAACAATTTAAGACACACACCAAAATCTCGTTGTAAGTTATTATCTTTAATCTAAGATCACAAGGCCAACGAGGCTGTATAGCTCTAGCTCCAAGTCATAAAACTCCTACTACATCAAAAAAATGGACAAAATTCAATGTTCACAGAAGTAAACTAGTCAAGGAAACTCTAACGACAGCAGGATATGTTTGGTTAGTAATGGTGTGGCTCGTAAATGGCTGAGATAGTAAAGCAAAATACGATAATGGCATGGCATCAGTTAATAGTTCATATACAAGGAATGATATAATCAACATAAAAAATCCAGTCAAAGATTCATATTCTAGAGAGAGAATTTCGACAAGAAAAATATGCATTTCTTTCCCAAAACTAATCCTCCAATTGAGAACAGTAAAGAAAACACCACCCAAAAACTTGTAAATGCATAGCACCATAAGACCCCAAATATTGGCCCAATTCAGAATATTTACACCAAAAAGATTTGGCAATTGTGATGACCAAACAAGTTCCAAGACTTGGATTGGAGGATTGTTGAATATAAGAAGTCAATGTAGAATTTGGCTATGAGACCAAGCATACTAATTTACTTCAGTTTGTCAAATTGCAAGATTGATGAATTAATGTGATTGATCATGACTTCCACATGAAATAGTAAATTACAATAGCAGTTAGTAAACAATTTTGTTTTTGATAGTTAATAATTCAGAAAACAAATTGGAAATATAAGTGATGCAATGCCTGTAATTCAACTATATTTTTACTTCTCAATATACACTTTTCGCTCAATTCTGCCTTGTTCGAGTCTTCAATCTGCAGGAATGGCTTTCACCTACATTTACAGATTTAACAGGAAGTGGCATTTGAGAAAGGTTCCAGGGTACTTTGCTGTTTTTATCCCCTCTGCTGAGAAGGCAATAAATTGTTGCAAATCATAACAATCATTTAACCCATTCGACAATGGTGGAAAACTAGGTAACCCTTTACAACAGGCAATAGCAAGAGCAGAATACATAAAGCAGCAGCTGGTATTCCAACAAATGAAAGTATTTATACATACAGTGAATCGGTTGTAAGGTGCAAAACATTTTATGGAAATGATAGGGTTCACATGATACCTATGTCAAACTTTTTAATGTCGATATCTATTCCAATAATTCGTGAAGCACCAGCAGCTTTGGCACCCTCTGCCACCTAAATTAAAAACAATTAGCCAACTTCATTGTACGAAGAGAAAAATTCATTAGATAAATTTTATAGAATTTTACAGCAAGCCCAACAGTGCCAAGTCCAAAAATAGCAACAATGGAACCTGCTTCCACCTTAGCTGTATTCCAAACGGCTCCAAGACAGATTTATTAAATACAAGTAGACCTTATGAACACAAAATAAATCTGATTGGAAGAAATTTGAATAGAAGCCAGCGATTTGTATGATTATCGAACATTTATTCGCTTGGTCAACAATTAAGAATGAAGTGAAGTAGCTTGCCTGTTGGAACACCACAACCAAGCAGACATACTTTGTCCAGTGGTGCTGCAGGATCAATCTTTGCAACACTAACATCATGCACAACCATATACTGGCTAAAAGTTGATGTTCCCATGAAATGATATATTGTTTTTCCATTGATTGAAAATCGACTCTGGCGATCATTCAGCATAACTCCAACTCCGGTAGCTAACCTTACTTTTCCGCAAAGATTGGTCTTCCCAGATTTGCAAAACTTGCATTCCCTGCACTCTGCCTGGTAACAAGGGATGACATGGTCTCCCGGTTGAACTTCAGTAACACCTTCTCCAACACTTTCAACTATCCTATAATTCCATGTAAAAAGACAGTCAAATCTGAAAGAAAATGGAGCGCATCTCTCTGAAAATTAAGGAATTAACCTACCCTGAAGCCTCATGACCAAGTATACAAGGGAACAGACCTTCCGGATCCTTCAAATAAGAAAATAATCAAATTAGAAACACTGCATAGGCATTGGAATAGTAACAGCATTAGCTTGATCAGTTATTTCCTTCCCTTATTCTTCAATTTTCTATACTATTATTCCTATTTTTTCCAGAGGTGGTTATGAGACGAGCACGGTAAGTAACCCAATTTAGAGCATATTTCAAATGTTACACTCCATTCTACAAAAATACAAGTTGCACTTTTTAACATAGTGGAAGGAGGTGGTAAAGCTTCTCAAACATAAGCAAAAGAGTATATCCATATTCCACTCAATCCAAATGAACTAATATACAAAACTTGGTCAACGACGCTAATAATTTACTAAGCTACCCATCTTTTCACAAAAACCAAATGTAAAAGTGTTAATATGTTCTCCATCGGATGGATAGAGTTCCTGGGAGTTGTATACATGTACTTGAACAATCTTTCTCTATTGAGCTAGTTTTCGGGGTTGAAGTAGGTCCAAAACTCAATCTTATCATGATATCAGAGCTAGCTTTTAGGGTTGAGATAAGTCCAAGTCGCATTGTTCATTCTTGGGCATGAGAGACTTATATCGATTGGATAGAGTTTCTAAGAGTTGCATATATGACTTGAACAATCTTAATCTTCTCCATGACGTAGCTTTTTGCCCTGAATCTTTAACGCAATGTTTCTACAATTCAAATCACCAATATCCCAAAACCTCAATTGAAGATTTATTTAACTCAGCATTTCCATAGATACAGTAAAAGCAGAAGGATATCCGAATCTGGAAAACACAACATACCTTGCCGCCCAAGGTGTAGGCATCGGTGTGGCAGAGAGCAGTGAAGAGTATCTTCACTCTCACCTCGCCGGCCTGAGGCGGCGCCACCTGTACCTCCTCTATCACTAGAGGCTTGTTGGGTTCCCAGGCCACCGCAGCTGGAAAAAAACAGACACACACACACTTAGCTGCAAATCACAATTGCAAATCGCAGAAAACGAGATCAGAACTATACCTTTGCAAGTAATCACTTGACCTTGAGTGGCCATTGCTCGAAGAATGCAAAGAAAAATTCACTCACAGAGTGCGACTGGTAGGGAAGATGAGACCGACCGACAAAACTATCGGTCGGCTAATTCCAAAACTCGAATTCGGGTCAGCCCAATTATTAAGGGGCCTGAATATAATACTGGGCTTTTGGTCCAATATAATTTGGCCCAATACAGGCCACCATTTTAAATCAAATTTCAGAAGGCAAAACTCAGAAGTTTCGCCGCCGCCGCCGCCGCCACTACTAAACCCCTACGGCCACCGCATCGCCGCCGCCGCCGCCGCCACTACTAAACCTCTACGGCCACCGCATCGCCGCCGCCGCCGCCACTGACATACCTCCAAATCTGCTGACCCTACTGTATATAGAAGCCACTTCTAACGCCGCCGCCTGTCACCTACATTTCCATACCCAGCTGGTATCGTGCGAAAGTTTCATATCTCGTTTTTTAATTCGATTTTTTTGTTGATTAATTAATTTATTTATTTATTCCCTGATAGCTTGCCAATCCTGATTGCTTAGTAGAGATTTGTATACAATGAAAGATATTTCAGTTGTTTATTAATATTAGTTAGGGTGAGGTGATTTGTTTGCATTTCTAAATTGATTCTGGAAACTGTCCACGAATTGTCCTGCCATCCTTGTTATCCCACTAGAAAAGACAACCTTGAATCGAGACATCGGTCCAATATCCGTCGAATGAAATGAATTTCGAAATTCATTCACAGCTTTTGTAAAAATTTAAGTTTGCTCGCTAACTCCTTCCTGGGACCTTAACTCCAGCTAATTTGCTTATGGTTTGAACTTCGACGAGTTCTTCAGATTGTATCATTTTTGTTTCATAGTCGTGGAATAGAATCCTTTTCTTCAGTTCATCTGGACACTGCCATATTCTTGAATTTTATGTTCAGTTTTTTTCTCCAGAATCTGGATTAAAGACCATTAGATTAACATGAACATGGAAGAGAAAGATCCGACTAAATCCATGGATTGGAAAGTTATTGAAGAGCCAGTAAGCAGTGATCCCAATCCCAGTTCTGATCCAGCTGTAAAGAAACGACTCCCTAGAAGAATGAGGCAAATCCCAGAGTTTTATTTCCTTCCTCGAAGATCTATACCGTATAACCTTGCTTTTTATGGGGCATGGATAGCTGGTGGAATTGGTGCTGGCATGGTGATAGAAACCTGGATAAACAAAAAGGTCAAAGGTATGGCTTTTGCTTTCCTTTATTTTTCTTCATTGGATATTTGAACTGGATTCAATGTGTTGCATGTCTTCACAGCACTTGGTGCTACACACACTGTGATAATGATTGAATTTTTGCTTTTGTTCCGGCGCCGACTTACCCCTGTCCCAAAGACCTTTTAACATATGAGGCAAATTAAACTTCCTTCTCATCTGCATATCTCTCTTCTGTATCACATGTTTTTCTACGAATGGACCCAAGTCTTGCAAAGTGCTTAAATATTAAAATTTTCCGCAAGATTGTTGATTATATAGCATGTCCCATGGCATCTACTAGTTTTGAGAATGTTTCGAGGTAAAAGACTTGTCTTCTAACATCCCACTATTTGGGACGGATCCATGGACCAACTCATGTAATGGGGTATCGTTCCCACTTACTATGCTAACTGGTTTCAAGGGTGGATTGTGGTTGAATTGAGTGAAAACTCTCTCATTGAATTATAAAATCGTGAAAGTAGCCGATGGTTTTACGGCAAGATGCTAGTTCTTAAAAGAAAAGGTCCCAGCATCATGATTTCTCTACAAGTTCTTATTCTCATTGTTCACTTGTTCACGTTTTGAAGTTAAATTGAGGTTGAAAGTTTTTTTTTTTTTACTTGTTTTGCAGAGGATGGAGGGGTCATCTGGGAGTTTGACAAATGACGGCTGGTTTATATTTTGTGTCCTCTTTTTTAGTCTACTTGAATGATTTGGTGTTGTACCCGTGTCAAATTTATTAATAATTTTATATTATCTCGCGGAATTTACGTAAGAATCAATTGAAATTTGTTACATAGATATATGTATGTATAGAGAGAGAGAGACTGTAAATCCTAATAATCACTTGGAAGTTTTATTTCAAGAAGCATACAAAGAGATCGAGAAAATGTGGAATTATTGAAAAGAGCAAGTGAGACGGAGCTCACATGGGAAATTGTAGCACCTCTATGACATAAATTCTTGGTAGAAATAGGTACAAAAAGAATCGAATGGACGTCTGAGCTCATTGAATGACTTGTAAATTAGAGTGTTTTAATTAAATTTTTATGAATTTTAAAATAGTACGAGTTTCCAAACATGAGCCCAATTTCCAACCTTTCCACTTGATCTTGATAACTAAACAAGAACCGAGCTACAATTCGAGCACTTAATCGAGCCGAAGTAAAGCCCAAAATCTTATTATTCGATTGCTCAATGCTAAAACAAGCATGAAATGTGCATTCCAATGATGCGAAAAGTATGAAGAAAGGCTCAGAGGTTGATCCGATTCAACATCATTTTCTCTGATTCATTTCCCGTAATCTAGTTCTATCGAAAATGCCATAGAAAATAGCGAAAGGTGCAATAAAATGTAAAATGGTAAAATATCCTCCAAAAAAACATCGGTAGTTTGCACTTCACAGAGTCACGGCTATTTGCTGCTCTTTTTAGCACGCTTTCCTTGACCTTTCTTTGGCGGTCCCTTTCCACGACGCTTCAACATTTCGAGTTTGTTTAAACGCCTGCAAAAGTCGATAAAATTTGGAATACATAATCATTTCATAGCAAAAATCACTGTTTAAAGCTAGGAACAGAGCAATCTTCGAAAGTGAAAAGCCGGATGTTGCGGCTATAATAAAGAAAATGAAGATTCTCATATTTCGGTGCATCCCAAATGCGATTACTGTAATAGATATGTAGTTATTAGTCAAGTTAAACTATGACTTTGTGGTTAATGTATTACTTGTGTTGCATTAGGTTAGTTTAGATTTGATGTTGTTTGTTGGATTTTACCTGGGAATGCCCAGTGTATTTGTACCTGTACTCTATTTTTACCTTATTTAATGGAAGCAATTTCATTTTTTAAAAAAATCACTGTTTAAAGCACTATGTCCTTACTCTTGTTCTTGACGAGCTGTGATGAGGGGATCATCCTTCTTGATATCATAAGGGTACCAGGCTGCGACTTTCTCACCGATCAGCTTCTTGCGCAGTATCTTATGGGGAGACCTTTGCCCTGTTGGATTGAGAACATGACCAAAAATCCTAGCCCTCGCCTCTGTAACTCCTTTCAAGGCTGCATCAGCCAGCACATTCTTCAAGCTCCCCAAACTTCTGCCGAAACTCATACCTTGGATATTAATTTCCTACTTCATTCACAACAAATTTCAAAACCCAGATAGCCTTGATAATGATAAATAAAATAAATTTAGCAAATCACAATATATTACCAACGAAACCACTTAAATCTGTCGACTGGCATATAATCAAACAGTAGTGGTGCAACATTTGAGAAACTAAAGCACCAATGGCATATAATCAAACAGCATAGGTGCAAAATTTGAGAAACTAATGCACCAATCAGTCAAAAAAACAGAGTTTTATAACCCGAAACCAAACACGAACAAATCGGGTACCTGTTATGACAGAGCTCTCGATTTATACTGGTAATTGCTTCGGGATGCTTCAGTTCTTTATCGTATTATTAGGCAGAACAGAAGTAATAAAATCAAATAGCAAGAAAATCGATAATTTTACCTTTTTCTTAGTGTTGAGCAAGCCGATTGAGAAATGAAATGGAATAAAACACTAAATCCAATATTTTTTAATTGAAAATTGATATCAAATATCGCATAATTATTCCTTTGAAAAAAGTGTAAGATAAATTAAATTAAATTAGAAAAACACCAAACAAATCATATTGGAATAAAATATTTAAAAAAGATTTAAGTCATTTTAACAAACGTGTAAAAATCGAAATGACCATAATTAAAATTTACTAGTTACTACTCCCGGTGAGCAAGACAGGAAGTAAAGCAATACAACTCATGCCATCTAATCTAAAATATGCAAAAGAGGGGGCCTCAAAAGGGAGTCACATGATGAGAGAATGACATAATGGGGAAAAGGATACAAAGCATTCCAGAAGAAGCAAAATACCCACCTGGATGAAGGATTATGTCCCTTAGGAAGGGAGTCAGGTTTTCTGTGAGGATGCGGAGATAACTAACTAGTCTATTACATTTACGGTTGAGCTTTAGTTTGTTGCTTTGCTGCAAATAATTAGGGATTAAGGTAATATATAATGATGTAATAGAGTTGTTCTTCACTCATTCAGAAATACCAATATTGAGTATTGTTTTGGGAGTTAACACAGACTCAAAAGTGTGCAACATAATCTATCATTGGTGCTCTTGTTGTCCATCTCAAGAGGTGACGCTGAGGAATGAATACATCGTCAAAGCTATGCGACAACTCAAAACCAACTTCAAGCTACATTCAGAGGCTCAACTGGCCAGTTACACCAAATTGCTCGAGCAATATTTGATGTGCATGGATTTGAGGACGGGCAGATGTCCCAAAAGATGCAAGAGACTTCAGAAGAAACATCGGAATTGCCGTTCAATCTTAAGGAAGGAGGAGAGTTTCATCACAAACAGGAGGATGAAGGGTACGATCTGCTACCCTACATGAAAGGGGTCAAGTTCGATCTCCAATTATTCACTGGAGAATACATCCATAATTGGGTCTACAAAGTTAAGAAGTACTTCACCTTGCATGTTATTCCTCCAGCAACTCGTGTACGGTGGGCTTCCATTTTGAGGGTGAAGCTGCTTCATGGTATCAATGGACGGACCACAACAGGCCGCTGACGGGTTGAAAACCCTTTCTGGTAGCCCTAAAAGAACATTTCAGATCATTGATCTATGGTGAACCACTGGGGAGGATTTCCAAGTTAACCCAAAAGAAGCGTGCTACTCAATTTTATGCGGAATTCGAAGAATTAATGAACTGGATTGTTGGTGTCCCTGAATCCATGTTCCTAAATTTCTTCATTTGGGAGCTACAACCAGATATTCGAACAGAGCTATTGATCTCACCTCCCAAGAATCTCAATGAAGCAATGGTTAAAGCAAATACATGAGGAAAACAACGATGATTTCGATTAAAGCCCAACTATATGAGGAAAACAAACAACGATGATTTATGCGGCTGTCTCATAAACCCCAGGCGAGCCAGATTATACCATCCATTAAGTTCCCCATCAAATGATTGACTCCTGCTGAGATATAAGAAAAAACAAAGGATAAAAGGGCTATGTTTTACTCGCGAACGAAAAATATAATGCCAATCACCGTTGCAAGAATAGATTCATGGTCCTTCTGGATGATATCGATGTTCCTGGAAATTAATGATCTCAAGGGTACTTTCGAACAAACTGTGGGGGAACTTGAATAACAAGAGGTAAGTTTGCATGCTATCACATATGCATATAACCCCCCGCATTTTCCTTGTTACAGCAAGTCACCAGCAGATCTGAGTTGAAATTTTGATCGACACTAGTAGCCACAAAAATTTGTATTAGAGAAACCAACCTCTTGGTCTAGCTTCTATGTTGAGCGGAATACCACTATAACACAATTCATCACTGCCATTGGAATGATCCCTTTTCAGGCATTATATGGAAGATTTTCTCCCACTTTTCCACCGTATGCGAGAGGAAGTACATTACTGAATGTTGTGGAGCAAGACTCACTTGCCGATGCCGCCCATCGCAAGGAGAAACAATTTGAAGTAAGAGACCTGGTTCTTGTAAAAATGGCACGGTATCGGCATACTACTGTAGCCCAAATGTTCATCCTAAGCTATGTCAAAGGTTATTTGGGCCATTCTCGGTGATATCCAAAGTTGGGCCCATAGCTTACACCTTACAGCTACCCCCCACCCCCCCTAGCCACATTCACCCCACATTCAATGTGTCCCATCTCAAGTTATTCTGAGGAGAGAAACCAGAACGAGTGAAACAACTTCCTGAATTCAGCATCAATAACAGGCCTTTGGTTGTTCTATTGATATTCTGGCCACTCAAGTTTCAAACCTCAAGAACATACAAGTCAAGCAGGCACTAAAAATTAAATCAAAACTCTTGAGGCCAGATGGAAGTTTTTAATTTTTCTGATTTCAAAACTCAACTGTTTTTAAATTAGATCAAATTCATTCTTCCTATTTGCATTCAAGAATATAAAGATAGTTTTTTCTCAGCACCTTGGGATAAATGTAAATTTTAGCATCATATTACGGAACCCTTTTCCCAAAGTTGTATTTGTTATTTTTTAATTTAGCACGTGATGGTTTCCCATATATTCGGACATTTTTGCAAACACTTCAACTGCACTTGACAATAATGATAACATACGTCACTCGGTGAATTAAGGTTAAATCAAAATGACAGAAAAAAGTGCAAAATACTCACCTCCGTGCACAGTGGCAACAACACTTATACTTTGTTTGAGTTTGGGATTTAGCTTCAACTTTAGCAACAGTAGAGTTGGCCAACAATATGTACCACTAATGCGGAAAGTCGGTCAATTTCCTGCTCCTGGAGATGGAAAATTAATTGGGAAAAATTGAAGTCATTCATAAAAAACTGGGGGAAAATTTTGAAAAATTAGAACATACATGTTATCGTTAGCTTTTATGCTCAATTCAGGTGTGGTAGAAATCGTTGAACAAAAATTGCAGAAGCGTTTTAGAGCGGAAGATGTTTACCTCTCTGATGGAGAAGAATCTTGGGATTGTTTTGTTTCATGATTTCTGAAATTCAGATTTGAACGATTTTTTTCCGGAAATAGAAAATGTCGGAGTTATAGGCAAGACGATGTTTGGAGTACGGAAATGTATATATGGTTTAACTTAAGTTTCCATTTTACCTATGGAAAAAGGGGAAATTTGGGGAAAAGGAGTCCAATATGAAGTATTTAAAAAAAAAGGATCATGACTCAATTTACTTAAATGTCTTTGTGTTTTAAGTGTAAATACATCATTAAATTTGATTTTATATATACATTTATTTTAAACACGTAATTTATTCTCATCAGTCGACTCAACCTAAATCATCTCCGTCGACTCCATTTTCATTTCTTTTCCGATTATAATTCTCAACACAAATCGACGTAATGACTAATAATCTGATAATATTAACATTTATTTCGATTTATTGTTTATTTTCGTTGATCGATCGACTGATTGAAAAAGAAAATTTTGACCACGTTTTAGTCGACACAAACGTGAATCGACCAAACTTTTGGTCGACCAATGGTTGATCATTGATTTGGTCAAAGACCAACATGTTGGTCTGATCAAAGACCAAATTGCTTGGTCGACCAAGCAATTTGGTCTTTGACCAACAATTGTTGGTCGACCAAAGCTTTGGTCAAAGACCATGGTCGACCAAAGCTTTGGTCTTTGACCAAAGCAATGGTCGACCAACAACTGGTCGACCAAAGTTTTGGTCTTTGACCAAGCTTTGGTCGACCAAACAATGGTCGACAATTGATTGTTGAGTCTATTCAATATCTCGATTTGGGGAAAAAGACTCGTAAATTTTAATTGAGAGAATATGTGTGTCGATCGAGAAGAAAAAAAAAGGAGAATTAATTAAGTTTAATTGCTGTTAATATAATAATCAAAAGTCAACTCTTTGTTTCTTAAAAAAAAAGTCAGAGTCCTTATTTTTTAAATACTTTCTATCTCACTCCTACTTTTTTAACTGACCCAAAAAGGATACATCATTTTTTCAATGATGTTATAATTAAGTCTCGAACTATAAGTAAAAGAAAAAAAAAACAATGAAATTTTTTTTGAGTTAAAAGAGTGGTGTTCTAATTGGGTCTTGAATCCAAGACATTGTCTAAAGTTCTATTCTTGAGTTATAATTCGGTCTTCAAAAATTGAAATATAATAACAATGTGAACTAAGACACAAACTTCAAATAAGCATTATCAAATGACAATTTATCGAAATAGCTTGAAGTCATGCAGTTCGAGATGAACTTCATGTATTCGAACCAAATATGGTTACTAGTAGATCCACCTGAGAAAATTGTTCTCATATGAAACAAATAGATTTACAAAAGAAAACTGAGGGCTAGTAAGAGGGTAATAACTTTCAAAACAAGATCGGTAGCAAAAAGTTATAATCAGAAACAGTATGTTGACTATGAGGAAACTTCTTTATTCAATCATAATGTTCAAGTCCATTAGGACAATGCTAGTCATAGCAGCATGGTATGACTATAAAATATAACATATGGAAGTGAAAACATTGTTAAGTAAGAGATTTACATGTCTCATTGTTAAGTAAAAGATTTACATGTCTCGGTCTGAAGCATTCATATTAGTATAAGTGAGCATAAAGTGTGCAAATTTCAGAGATCCATCTATAGAGTAAAATAGACATCCATGAGTTGGAACCTCAGATTTGACAACACTATCAAAGAGTTTGACTTTGTCAAAAAGCCTGAGGAACCTTGTGTATAGAAGAAGATTAGTAGAAGTCTTGTGGCATTCCTAATACTTTATGTTGATGACATATTACTCATTGTGAATGATGTAGGGATGTCGCAGTCAACTAAAATATGATTAGTTAGTAAATTCTCCCTGAAAGATATGAATGAAGCATCT
Source organism: Primulina huaijiensis (assembly GCF_012295235.1). NCBI lineage: Eukaryota > Viridiplantae > Streptophyta > Magnoliopsida > Lamiales > Gesneriaceae > Primulina > Primulina huaijiensis. Next base: position 15,569,859 of record NC_133311.1, on the reverse strand, counting down.
TATGTATTAGGAATACAGATCTATAGAGATAAATCAAAGAGGATGCTAAGGCTTACCTAATATACTTATATTGATACCATACTGAGGAGTTTTTCTATAGAGGAGTCCAAGAAATTATATCTCCCAATGTGTAATGGCGTGAATCTATCTAAGTTTGTACCCTAAGATTGATGAAGAGATAGAAACCATGACTCACATTCCATATGCATCTGTCATTGATAGTATTATGTATTGTATGATATCTACCTGAATTGATATTGCATTTTAATTGAGTGTTACAATGAGATATTAGTCGAATATCAGCCCTTTCAAGAATTATGTCATTTGGCAAGTTGTGATGATTTACGAATTTTGGGTTTCGACTTCATAGTCGAGGCGCCTCTACAACTTTGATTAATTACAGATTTTTTGTTTCGGATTTCAAGTTGGGGGAGCGTCTATCAATTTGATTGATTACGGGCTTTGGATGTCGGCCTTCAGGTTGATGCTATCTGCCAAACCTGGATCCATGGTATCATTTGTTTGGCCAAACGATTTACTGACTGCAAGGAATTGAACCATATTTCATAAGTTTAAATAAATATTTTTGCGAGGAAATGATATGGAATTTATGTTTGAAGATTTGAGAGATATTTTATGCATTTTTCGAAAATTTTCTTATGTGATTATATTTGATTTCAATATGGTTAGGGATAATGAGTTCCAGGCATGTCTCTTTTTATTATATATTATTTGTTATGTCTAGAACAATTTTATGAGCTCCTAAGATCACTAGATTCCATCGGTAAAGGTGAGGAAGACTGAGGTAGTATTGACTAGCGAGGATGGACGGTCCAGGGATGGGGAGAATTTATCCAAGCCATTTATGTTTCCGCAAATTATTTTAATTTATGAAGTATTTGACACAAAGGATTTTCCTTTGAGTTATTGATTTAGAATATTATATCATGCTTAAGTTTGATTGAGGTTTATGATTTGATCTACTGGTAAATTAGGAGACATTTATTTATTTGTTGAATGACCTGTTATTTTCGAAAATTATAGTGAATAATTTTATGTATTTGGGTTGCATTTTTCAGCCCTTGTTAGTTGTTTGGGATGGTGACTTTTGGAGGAGTTTATTAAAACTCCTGTATTATTAAGAAATTAAAAATAATATATAATCAGTCAATTTGTTATAAATATATTTTTATTATCGATGATTTGAAATATTTGTAATAAAGATAAATATGACAAAATAATATATATAAAAATTTATATTTTTTAATCTTTCCATATAAATGATGTGATTGTGTTCAATGAAAATTTCAACTGAATATTGACTCATTTTCTTTTTGTTTTTATTAATTATTTTTACTCATCTCTCTTTTTTTTATTTTATGATTTATAACACAATTATACTGAATATAATAAAAATTTAAATAATATTTATTAGATTTGACTATTGACAAAGTCATGTTGGGCCGGGCCTACAAAGATGGCCCATTTGAACCATAACATAATCATGAGTAGGCCAAGTTTTACTATTATTTATACTTACTTTCGAACATTACATGTGTAATGTGTATTCAAACATAAAATCAAAATAGAAAGCCAACTGAACAAACAAATCGACTTAAAAGTCAAAAGCAAACAACTGCTCTAATACAAATTAATATCATCAATCAATTTTCAATTCTATAAAATACTTACATTTCAATTTTATTTTGTTTCTGAATAAAAAAAATAAAGCATTAAAATTTTTTAGCTGTAGAAGTTATATCAAATCGATTCATTTAAACATTGCTCAGAAACATTTCTATCCAAATGCGACCTAGTTTGCATAAGATCGAAGGATTTGATACATAGAATAAGTTCAAATTCAAAAACTTTTGTGAGACGGTTTCATGAGTCAATTTTATAAGACGAATCTTATATTCAGGTCATTCATAAAAAAATATTATTTTTATGTTAAAAGTATTACTTTTATTGTAAATATGGACATAATATACCGTCTCACAAAAGACATAATCACACTCAAAATGAAGACAATATTGAACTTTGCTTCTGAAATCCATCATAAGTCACCGTGCGAGAGCTTAAATTTATAGATATTAAATTCAAATTTTCCTACATATAAAAAGTATCCCGACAATTGATAGATTGACTTACATATTACATCATTTTTCAAAATTAAATTATGATTTTTTTTTTAAGAATAGGTCTCTTGTGAAACGGTCTCACGAATCTTTATCTGTGAGACGGGTCAACCCTATCGATATTCACAATAAAAAATAATGATCTTAGCATAAAAAGTAATATTTTTTCATTAATGACCCAAATAAGAGATTTGTCTCCCAAAATATGACCAGTGAGACCGTCTCACACAAATTTTTGCCTTTTTTAAAATAAAAAGATCAAAATCACACATAAATTATTTCAAATTTTTTTATATAAAATATATAAAATCATATCTCAATCACCATCCACTTTATTCAAAATTTAGGTTCGTTAGAAAAATATCTCCCAACTTGTATTACTCCATACCTTTACTTCAATTTATTCTTATTCCCCGCGATGGGGTCTCGGACAAGAAAAAGTTATTTTAGCTTTTGCAGCAATAAGAATTGTGATGCATATTATATCTAAGTTAGATTGATATTTTTTTTCTCAAACTTTGGTCATAAATAATGTAAATAAATAAATAAAAAAGATCTACTTTATGATCTCAAACTTGTTTATATGAAATCGTTTCACAATGACAATTGTGAATCCTTTAAAAGATAATCCTTTACATGAATGAATTAAAAGATAATCCTTTAAGAAAAAAAGATTTTTAATGAAATCTTTTGCTCAAAAAAAAACAAAAGAAAGAGAATCCTTCAGTTGACAAATCTACTTCGACGATGATTTAATTTCTTAAAAGTCAATTCATCTATCTTATCAATTTGGCATTTTGAATGTTAAATTCCAAATGTATCCTAAATTTCTTTTCCGTAGTTGTGATATGATAAATATCCATCGTGTACACTTATATGAGTATTGATTAGTTAACACTCATCTGTTAGATGTAATGAAACATATCAAAATTGGACATCTAATAGGTGTACACCTCATCGATGCTTAANTGTGTGTGTGTGTGTGTGTGACATCTAATAGGTGAGTTACATATCATCGGTGCTTACATGAGTGTTCACGGTGGATGTACATCATATCACAATTATATATATATAGACCTGGCATATTTGAAATTTCAACAAAACTCTGAATTCATCCCTGATTGGTCAAGACCAATCATCAACATAACTTGAAGTTTATAAAAGGTTTTGTAGCATAAAAATAAATTAATATGGTCGTTTAATGTGGTGTACAATTTTTGGCAAAAGCAAAAGACACATGACACCGAGTACTATTTTTGGATAACAACTTTGCACGATCTAAATATATCCACTCAAATTTGAACGTTGCAAATCACCTATATAACACTATTTCAAGACTCGAAATTGACTCTATAGCAAAGAACCAAGGGGTAACATTCTTATAGCTTTACTGCAATACGAACAATTGCCTAGTATTTGCTAAAAATGTGGTAGTTTTGGCCACATGGCAAATAAATGTCAAACCAAGTTGGCGGGTCTTCGTTTACACTATTGCTACCTCTACTAATGGGAGAATGGTCAAGTTTTCATTTCTAAACCGCGCTTCAAGTGAATCAGTGGAGGGTAATTTAAAAGAATGGAATATGAATGGGCTGTTATCCATTCAATCCACTTTTGGGAGAAAGAAATAGCTAGCATGGGATCTTAGAAGCTAGTCCAGCTTCGATAGGACCAGTAGTTTACATGCTTATAAAAAAGGACCATCTGCAAAAGAAGTTCTTTAGGGCCAGGATTTTCTTTACTCGCTCTTTCTACTTTAGTTAGTTATTTCTCCGTAAACTCCTTCCTCGGTGACCTTTGATCAAATGAGGCTATCTTGCATGTTCGTCTATAGTGAATCCAGTCTTTTTGAACAAACTATCGACACATGAATAGAGCCGGAAATTAATTCAATTCATGTATGAGCCATCCATAAGGAAATTCTTTTAGTAAAGGTAATGTAAGTTGTGAACCGATAGGCCATTTCGAACCCTAGGATTCTATTAAATCATTAACTTTTTCTTTTGGATCATAGGTGAGTTGATAAGTCTGGCTAGTTTGGTTTATTGAAAGATTAAGGACTGTAAGGCTCTTATTCTTCCTTCTCATGCGTGGTAAGCTAGCAAATTAGATAGATAGATTAAATAAACTATCTAAATACGGGTACCAACTCCCACTAATGACCAGAGATTCATGTACCGATGCTACTCTGGGTTAGCACTACCAAGCTCATAGGAAAAAAGATTAATTCTACTAACAATGATATTGGTACGTCGTCGCGTCAATCTAGATCGAACTATATGACATGACTGTTGTTGCAGTGCAATTCAAAATCCAGAAAAGAGATACGATTGACGAATTGGGCAGTGTCCGTCCACTAATATAAAGACATGGTAATATGTGTGTATATATAGAATATGATTTATGCTTAATTATTGAATCTAAATTATTATTTCTTTGTTCGATAAGTTACAATTTAGTCACCTATACTATCTATATTATAAAGGGATGGCAATGAGTCGAGGCGGGGTGGGTTTGTCATCCTAATTCTCACCCCCGTAATCATCCCAATCTCCGTTTTTACGGTTTCGTGGGATCCCCAAACCCGAAACTTCGGGGATCAACTTTCCATCCCCGCGCACATCTCCGTTTCAAAAATATTAATATAGCAAGACGACTATGAATTCGGAGATTTTCTCAAATTAAAACTTATTATTATCTATTATTATTATTAGAGATAATATTAATATTAATATTAATATCAATATTAGTAATAATATTATTATTACTATTTAAAAAAATAATAATATTATTAAAAAATAATAATATTATTATATTATTAATACTAATAATACTATTATTTTATTAATGATATTATTTTCGGGACGGGTTCGGGGATTTCGGGGATGGGGATAGTGATCTCATACCCGCATTGAGCTACATCGGGGATTTGAAAAAATCCCCGAACCCGAACCCAAACCCGAAAAAATCGGAGATCCCCATCCCATTTCAGGTTTTCCCCGTGAGGCCCCAAACTCGTAAGGAAAGTTTCCATCCCTAATACTATAACACTTAACTTTGGTATCATGCTAATTTTTTAGAATGCCAAAAAACACCTCTCTCAAATTATAAAAATCTACAACTTGTATTCAATAACAATATCACAAAAATATATTTTCGTAATTTTTAGCTTCACTTATAATTAGCATAATCCACTTTCCAAAATTTTTTAAACTACTAAAATATTGGCAAAAACTTGTGTGAAACGGTCTCACGGGTCGTATTTTGTGAAACAGATCTCTTATTTGGGTCATCCATGAAAAAATATTACTTTTTATTGTGAATATCGGTAGGATTGACCCGTCTCACAGATAAAGATTCGTGAGACCGTCTCACAAGAGACCTATTCTAAAATATCTATTTATATTTATCTAGAATTCTGAATTTTTGAATGATGATATCATTTTTTAACATAAAAACTTTTATTATATAAAAAACCTTAGAAATTAATAATAGCGAAGAAAAAAATTAACACAAATTTTTTATGTATATACATGCAAAACCAGCGAAAAAGCCCTAGTATTTATAAGTTTACTTGATACGAAACATGATTCACGACCAATTCGAATCAAAATTGATTTTTTTTTAAATTTTTTTTTTTAAAAATTAGTTAATATATTTATTGAAATGTTCTAAATATGTGTAAAAATAAAATGAGTACACGAATTTAAACTTTGATTAATGTCATTTATTAACATTTATCAAATAATTAATTATTATGCGTACCTACTATCATTAATAGCATTTATCAAGTAATTTATATTATTTGTAATGTCATAAAAAAAACAAATTCTCAATAATTAACATATAACTTCCATGCCTACCAAAAATCATTTATTAACTTGAGAACTCGACTTCTTAGGTAATGTTTAGTTGTTCCATGGGATTCCAATATTATCAAATATTTGGTTACTATATATTAAGTTTTTTGTGACATATTCTCATATATATTTATATGTGATTGTTGCATGGGATTCCAATATTATCAAATATTTGGTTATTATATATTAAGTTTTTTGTGACATATTCTCATATATATTTATATGTGAAACGAGTTAATTTTACTCATATTTATATTAATAAGTAATAATTTTCACATATAAAGTGATAATTTTTCATGTTAATTTAAATAAGAAATTTGTATCATAAAATTAATTTGTGAGATCGTTTCATAATTTTTTTTATTATTGTGTGTAAAATAGTTAGATTAGTTATAAATAAAGATGATGATTGAAGGTTTGGCTACAAAAATGGAAGGTGAAGATGAAGAAATGTGAAAAGTAGTGAAGGAAGAAGACAGAAAGAGAGCGGGCACTGTGTTCGATACTCACACTGTCAGCATCACTTTCGTCCTTTTCTTCTTCCCCAAATAATTATTATTACTATTCCAAATTCGAGAAAACCAACGCACAGAAAGAGAACCCACCACCTTATCTTCCCTGCAACTACTCATTTAACACAACCCAACCCAAAAATTTAAGCTTAGATTAGATTGACTGTAGATGCCAGAGCTCAAGAGATGGCAACATGAATTAATGGTGTGTTCCCTTTTTCTCAATTTACTCGACCCTTTCCCGATTTGGAAGAGATAAGAATTTTGGTGGGATTTCCATATCTATAGCCTACGTACTGCAAAGGACACAAACGTAGGTGATTTATTGGTTTTTTTTGGTATTGAAAGGGATTTGATGATGAATTTTGAGTGAGGATTGGTTGTTTTGTGCTGGATTTTGGATTATATATGATTGGTTGAAGAGCGTGGTGTGCGCGTGATTTTGAATATTAGATGAATTGAGAGGCAGGGATGATGAATCATCGTGTTCCGGATTTTCAAGAGGTGGAAGATGAATTTTCGATTCCTACGTCTTCTGGTTTATCCAATTCCAGACCCAAGAGGCCTGCGATGTAAGCACTGTTCTTGTTTGGGATGATTTGGAACCCTAGAAATTGATTGTGTGATCACTTAATTTGGATTATTTGCAGAGATGAAGAGGAGATAATGGAGCTGCTATGGCAGAATGGGCAAGTTGTGGCGCAGACCCAGAAATCGTCGAAGAGAGCTCCGACAGGAGACGGCTGCGAGGCTGTGATTACGGCGGAGCATAGAGAGACCCGAACCGTCGGCGGCGAACAGGAACCGACGCAGCCGCATTTGTTCATGCAGGAGGATGAGATGGGTTCTTGGCTTCAGTACCCGCTCGATGTTTCCTCCTTCGACCGCGACTTGTACGCAGAGTTTCTATACTCCGCTCCTCCTCCATCAACACCACCTATCACCACCATCGCTCCGCCGCGGCCGGTGGTCGATATTCGCATTGCCGCGCCCCCGATTCAAGCTTCCCCACGCCGTCAGAACTTCCCCCATATCTCACGGATACCGACACGGGTAAGGGACGAATCGGGGCTGCCGATGTCAGGCGTGGCGGCGGGGATGAAGAATGCCAGGGCATTGACCGTGGTGGAGTCGAATGAGACCCCGGTTGTGAACGTTTCTGAACGTAACGTCGAAAGTTGCCCTCTGGTGGAGGCCGGAGAATTGGCTGGAGGTCCCGCTGAGTACACCGTTACGTCCTCGCCCAGCTGCTCCGGAGCAAGTTTCAGTTCCGGCGGTGATCGTCGTCCTCCGCCACCGAAGCTGCCGCCGCCGGGAGACCGGAAGCGGAAAGGAAGAGAAGCTGGATACAGCGACCCGAAGGAGGTCAGCAACTTTATTTAATAGTCTTGTTGCTATTTAATTTCTAGGGTCATTCAAAACTGAGATTATTACTATTTTAACTAATAAAACCCTTATTTTCATACATTATATATAATTCGATAATTGACCCAATTTTAGCACCATATGTGTAAGAACAATCTTACAAGTTTTTTGTGAGATGTTTTTGTTAGAAGAGTTAATTTTATTCATATTTAAAATAAAAATTAATATTTTTTTTTATAAATGACTTAAATAAAATATCTGTCTTACAAAATTGATCAATGAGATCGTCTCAAAAGAATTTTTGTGTTTTTGGTAAATGGTTAGGTAAGCATATGATAGATAGATCATAGATACATGTGACTCTATTTTCTTTGGGAAAACATAAACCGCTGCTGAGATTCCATTCCAATTGTTTAGGCTCGGAAGGATTTCATGAATTTCGATTTCAAATATTCGACTTCTTCTCACGAATCAACTCAAATTGTTTGGATAATTTTCAAACCAATTGATTTTAAATTCAACATTTCAATCTTAAATTATCTTGTAAACCAAATCAATGTCTTCCAAATTCCTCGGCCATTAGAGTTATTTCAAATATATTTGAAATCCATGATTCAAAATTTCAAACGATCTAATCCAAATAAAACCTTAATTTATGTTCAGATTTGTTTAGAATATCTCAAAAACAATTACGTGATCGTATCACGGAATAATTTGTAAGACAAATATCATATTTCATATGACCCATGATTATTATTTTTTATGTTAAAAATAATTATTTAAACTTTGGGTATAGTTTTGGTCGATCTGCATCACACACGTGTGTGCGCATCTGACAAGAGAAATACTCTTATAATATACTCAGGGGCATTGAAATTAATTTATGAATTGTATATAAAATATGAAATCAACTTAAATTTTAACAAGATAAAGTAATATTAATAAATTCTATAGTTTATGATATTTATAATATATATCTGGTCTTATAAATTGTTTAAATCAATTTTATAGTTATAGTTTAGAATGTAATATAAACCATTTGATAGGTTGTGGTCTCCGACTATCCAAACGGCCCCGAATTGTTAATAGTTCAGCCAAATCAATTAGATTTTTTTAAATAGAGAACAAGGTTCGGGCTGTTTGTAAATTATGATGTAATAATTTTCATTAATAAATATATCCATCTTTTTATTATGATGAACGTTTTTATATTTAATTTTTTGATTGTAAATGTCGATCAATAAAAAATCTACAACTGTTGTGAAAAAGTAAAAATTTACGGTAAAAAGTAAAAATCTCAAACTCTTAAAATTATCACACTACACACTTTATAATATTTTTCTCTCAACTCAATTGTGATTTTCTTCACAAATGAGAGATCTATTTATAGAAAACTTTTACAAATAATCCAAAAATAAAATACATCATTACCTACATCATCACACACTAATTTTCAATATTCAACACCTAATTTTACCTAATTTTCAACATTCAATATTCACATTTTCAACACAAATATTTAACACATTTTTAAATAATTTTTCAACACTCCTCCTTGTGATGATGATCATAATGATTGTATACATTACGTGTTTTTATACTGCCTCGTTAAAAACCTTACTAGGAAAAACCCATTGGGATAAAAACCATAGTAAGGGAAAAAGAGTGCAGTCACGTAAACTCCCCCTCATGTTGACACGAACAATTCTTCACAAATTTCGTAGATTGCGCATCCCAATATTATATATGTGCTTTCTGAATATTGTCGTAGGAAGTGCCTTTGTGAAGAGATCTGATGAGTTTTCACTTGATTGAATGTGACGAACATCAATACATTTATTCTTCTCAAGCTCCTTGGTGAATGCGAAGAACTTAGGAGGAATATGTTTAGTTCTGTCGCTTTTTATGTATCCTTCTTTCATTTGAGCAACACATGCAGCATTATCTTCATATAGTATCACAGGCTTCTCGTCGAATGATAATCCGCATGAGATTTGGATATGTTGAGTCATTGATTTTAACCACACACATTCACGGCTTGCTTCATGTAGTGCAATAATCTCGGCATGATTTGATGAAGTTGTTACAAGTGTTTGTTTCTGTGAACGCCAAGAAATTGCAGTGCCTCCACGAGTAAATACATATCCAGTTTGAGAACGTGCTTTGTGTGGATCAGATAAGTATCCAGCATCGGCATAACCAATTATACTTGGATTAGCATCTTTTGAATACAAAAGTCCCAAGTCTGTCGTTCCTCGTAGATAACGGAATATATGTTTAATTCCGTTCCAATGTCTCTTTGTTGGATATGTGCTAAATCTTGCCAATAAATTTACGGCAAAAGATATATCAGGCCTTGTACAATTTGTAAGATACATAAGGGCACCGATAGCACTTAGATATGGTACTTCTGGACCAAGAATATCTTCATCATCTTCACATGGACGGAATGGATCCTTTTCTATGTTTAATGATCTAACAACCATTGGAGTACTTAAAGGATTTGATTTGTCCATATTAAAACGTTTAAGGATCTTTTCTGTATAATTTGTCTGGTGAACAAATATTCCACATTCTTTTTGTTCAATTTGTAAACCCAGACAATACTTGGTTTTTCCAAGATCCTTCATTTCAAATTCTTCTTTCAAGTATGACACAACTTCTTGAATTTCCTTATTTGTTCCAATGATGTTTAAATCATCAACATATACAGCAATAATTACGCATCCGGATGTTGTTTTCTTAATGAAAACACAAGGGCATATTGAATTATTTACATATCCCTTTTTCATCAAGTGATCACTTAGCCTATTATACCACATTCTGCCGGATTGCTTCAACCCATATAATGATCTTAGTAATTTCACAGAATAACATTCTCTGGGTTTTGAACTTTGTGCTTCAGGCATCTTAAATCCTTCAGGGATTTTCATATATATATTACTATCAAGTGATCCATATAAGTAGGCTGTAACAACATCCATAAGACGCATTTCTAAATTTTCAGATACTGCCAAGCTAATCAAATACCGAAACGTAATTGCATCCATCACAGGAGAATACGTTTCTTCATAATCAATTCCAGGCCTTTGAGAAAAACCTTGTGCAACAAGTCGAGCTTTATATCTTACTATTTCATTTTTCTCATTTCGCTTTCGAATAAAAACCCATTTGTATCCAACAGGTTTTACACCTTCAGGTGTAAGGACTATAGGTCCAAAAACATTACGTTTATTTAGCGAATCCAATTCAACCTGGATGGCATCTTTCCATTTTATCCAATCCTGCCGATTTTTACATTCACCAAAAGATTTTGGTTCATGATCTTCATTATCATTTATGATGTCGATTGCCACATTATAAGAAAATATATCATCAATTTCTTCTATATCTTTTCGGTTCCATATTTTTCCAGTATTAATATAATTGATAGAGATTTCATGATTCTCGTCAGTTTGTGGTTCTGACAAAACATTTTCATCATCATGTGTTTCTTCAGGAACATCATTCTCTATTTTGTGATCATTATGTGTTTCTTCAGGAACATCATTCTCTATTTTGTGATCATTGTGTTTCTCTATGAATTTTCTTTTTCGAGGATTTTTATCCTTGGAACCAACTGGCCTTCCACGCTTCAGGCGTTTAATGACATCATGACTATCTTCAATTTGTTTCTTCGGAATTTCAATTCGAGCAGGGGCATTTGCAGCATGTATATATGATTTAGTTACCCCTTTTGTGTCTGCAAATGCATCTGGTATTTGATTTGCTATTCTTTGCAAGTGCACAATTTGCTGTACATCTTTTTCACATTGTTTTGTTCTTGGATCCAGATGTAACAATGATGATACATACCATGTAATTTCTTTTTCGGTATGTTTCTGTTCTCCCCCTAACATTGGGAAGATTTCCTCATTAAAATGACAATCAGCAAAACGTGCTGTGAACACGTCGCCTGTCTGTGGTTCAAGATATCGAATGATCGATGGACTATCATAACCAATATAAATTCCAATCTTTCTTTGAGGTCCCATTTTCTTTCGTTGAGGTGGTGCAATAGGCACATACACCATACATCCAAAAATTCTCAGATGAGAAATGTCTGGTTCTTTACCAAATGCAAGCTGCAATGGGGAGTATTTATGATATGCACTTGGTCTGATGCGAATTAATGAAGCAGCATGTAAAATTGCATGTCCCCATATAGAAATAGGGAGCTTTGTTTTCATAATCATTGGTCTAGCAATCATTTGCAGACGTTTAATCAATGATTCAGCCAATCCATTTTGAGTATGTACATGAGCAACAGGATGCTCAACAATGATTCCCATAGACATACAATAATCATTGAAAGTCTGGGAAGTAAATTCACCAGCATTATCAAGTCTAATTTTCTTGATTGTATAATCGGGAAATTGATTCCTCAATTTTATTATTTGAGCAAGTAATCTTGCAAATGCAACATTTCGAGTTGACAATAAACATACATGTGACCATCTGCTGGAGGCATCAATCAATACCATAAAGTATCTGAATGGTCCACATGGTGGATGGATTGGTCCACAAATATCACCCTGAATACGTTCAAGAAACATTGGTGATTCAGTTTGGATTTTGGCTGGTGATGGTCTTATAATAAGTTTTCCAAGAGAACATGCTTTACATTGAAACTTATTATTCTGAAAGATCTTCTGGTCTTTCAATGGATGACCATGTGTATTTTCTATAATTCTTCGCATCATTGTTGAACCAGGATGTCCTAATCGATCATGCCAATTGGTTAATATTGAAGAATTAT